>NW_010248307.1:0-61217 GCF_000690775.1 Eurypyga helias | reverse complement strand
TAGCCTCTTTGAACTGCGGCCACTCTTCCCGGCCCCCTTCCCTCCCGTCGGCTAGGTGTGAACACAAACATCTCCCTGTCCAAAAGAGTTTCATTATTTATGGGGGGCTACTTTTCTGCCAGCTGAGTCCCAGACTTCAGTAGCTTTGCAGGAGCCAAACAACTGGCTGTATGTCTCCAAAGATACCATAAAATCCTGGGTAAACCGGCTGTTGAACGTGCGTGCGGAGCACCTTATGAAAGTAATCTCCTGTGAGCGCCGGGGAGCTGGGTGCCAACAGAAACAGCCAGCGAGCCCTCTCTGGCAAGAGCTGCTGACAGTGACAGGTATTAACGCGCTGATTACAATGGAAACATTTGTATATTAATTGCAAAAACCTCAGACCTACCCCCCTTCCCTGGTTTGCCTTTTTAAAATTTTTTTTTTAAAAGAAAAAGGGTGGAGGAGAGAGGTTTTTATTATTGCTGATCAGGGAGTATTACTTGCATCTCCCTCGTGGCATATGTTCATACGCCTGTGGGCTCACACACACAGCGTTCTCATTTCAAAGCTGAACAACTCTCTTAGCTATTTTTCTTTTCCCTTCTTCAGGACTTCAAGGAGTGAGTAGGATGTAATCTCAGAGTGAGGAGGCTTGGTTCTGTGCCAGGCACTACTGACTTACCGCGTTGTCCCCGAGTAAGTCACCTCACCTCTCTTCTCCTTCATCTTGCCACCTGTAAAACATGGAGTGTGATGTTTTCCTGCCTTTGTTTAATTAACTAGCGGCACTTTAAAAATTCATAGACTGAAAGCCTTTTTTTTTTTTTTTAATTAAAACCTAATTGACTTCAGGGCATTGTAGAAACCTCCAGAAATGTGCAGTTTGAGTCTTATCTCACATGATTACTGTAGCCTCGTTGCTTTAAATAACTGCCATCATTTTAAATGCCAGTCCGCCTGTTGCAGGGGATGTAATGAGGCGGCAGCCCTGATCCAGCAAGGCTTCTTAGTAAGACAATACTGATGTACACCTTTGCTGGGCACCAGGGGGAAAATCTTGTTTCCCTGAGGGCTATGGAAAAGAGATTTCACCCAAAGTAAGAAGGAACAGACATGTTCCCGAAGCAGGGATTGAATTTGTACCGTATTTTAGAAGAATCCCTGTTGCAGGGAAGAGGTGAGGGGATAACCATACCACTGTCACCTGACCCAGCTTCCTGCTTGTTGCCTGTCTTATGCTTTTTAATTTGTCAGTATTTATATCATTAAGGCTTAAATATTAGACATGGAAAAGGACACTTGGGCCACCTAAATTGTTTGTGCACTGCAGAGAGTTGCAACATATCTCCTGTTTTATGTGTCGGCACGCAGGGCAGAAAGGAGCAGAGAGGGGACCAAAATAAGGGCTATTGCCCACCCCAGAGACCCCCATTCACACTTTTCCTGTAAGCCCTTCTTTCAGGTAGCAGCTGGGATCTGATTCTGTGACTCCTGCTAATTTGAATATAAGCCATTTTTTTATGCAAAGGATTGCTGACACCAGCAAGTTTCACTGTAATGATTACTATGGAAACGTTTATCTATAAATATAAAATTCTTTAAAGCTTAGCCTTTTATCTTTATAGAAAAAGGCCTGTTTATGTCACTTCTAAGCTTCCAGCTTTAATGTAGACATGAGCTGTTCTCATGCCAAACAAGATAACCTCAGTGTTAGAGCTGTGTGAGCTTTGAAACATGGGAATTTGAGCAAAAACTATTATTTTTTTAATACAATATTAATAGCTGAATGGAAAATATTTTAAAATGCCTTTTAAAGCCCAAAGCTCTAGTTTACTTGCAGTCTTCTTTCTATAGGTTGTGTTGTAATGTTGCTTGCATGGAATAGCTGCTTTCAGCTGCCAGTCAGTCCTTAAACTCTGTGTGTGTGTGTACACACGCGTGCACGTGCTTGTGTGTGTGCATGCTGGTGAGGCTTGTAGAAGCAGAGTAAAAATGTCAAAGTTACTTATTCATTAACTTTTTTTTCCTTTGGAATCTTTTTAGATTTTGCTTTTTACTTCCTATGTAAAAATATGGTTTCTAAGTTTAGGCCCCCAGAAAACATTTTTGGTGGTGGTGGTTTTTTTTTTTGTGTTTTTTTTTTTTTTTTCTAAATGACAAAAAAGAGACATGATTTTAAGTTAATAAGATTAAGGTTTTTGTTATTTAAAACCCACAGTAGAAAGGATGCATTAGGAAAGACAAGGACTAGTATTTTTTCTTTGCACTTCTATCTAAGTTCTTTAAAAATAATTTTTCCATAACATCAACATTTACACTTGAGAAATATCTATATTAACACAGACAATTTTTTAAACATACACACTACTACCACAACCACTCACATTTGCAGATAGTCTAAAGCTACTCCATTGAAGTTATTCTCAAATAAGATGGAAACATGGGGGTCAAGTAATATATATTTAGGGTCAAAACTTAAAGTGTTCCAAAATGTTTGCAAGATCAGGTCCCCACTGACTTTGGGAACAGAATTTGTGACATATGCAGAGTGAAATCATAGCTGGTGACGATCAGAAGGTTAATTTGTTATTCATTACCAGGGAGCAATTGATAGCAGCAGCCTTGTCTACAAGGGCACAATTTATATATATGTATTAAACTTCCTTTTTGTGTAGGTTTTGATTATTAATAGTGATGGGTTTTTTCCTTCTACTTTTGGGTGGAATGAGAAAATGCACAATTAGATGTTTCATTTGGAATCCAGTGATGGTCTAATGAGCTAAAATTAGGAAGTTCAGTTCAAGGATAGACAGGACTTTATGTTGGCTTTTGTTATTCCAACTTTAGAGGAGGAATAGGGAGATCCTTGGCATAATTTAGGCACTGGGAAGGGTAATTTTTATGGTCAAAATGTCTTTCCTGGTTTGTTCCAGGGGCTGCAGCTCCATCCCTAGTACTTCCTGTGTGGATGTTTGAGGGGACTGAAGGTCTCATCATCTTCTTGATTCTCCCTTTGTTCGTTTCCGTCCTTTGGGTTTTCTCACCTTTGGCCTGTTATTAAAGTTCTCCAAAATCTTAAATGGAGCTAAGTACAGACAAACCGGCCCAGACTTCCCTGGTCTGTGCATACCTCTGCCTGTCCTCGCCCTGCTCTTCCAAGTTCAACTCTGGTTTCATGCCCTGCGAATAGCGGCGGTCACAGGAGTCAGTTGGACACTGTTACTAATTGAACAGATTGCCTGGAAATAAAAGATCTAAGAGCCAACACTAAACCCTTAAATAGGACATGCAGTAAAAGCATAACAATATACTGGGGCTCCCATAGGGCTGAGGGAAATTCAAATAGTAAAGATCTCATATTGGATTCAGAGAGATACTCCCAAATTTAGAAGCTTATTTGAATCCTAGCCCAATAATTCAAACTTGTTAGATCTGTAAAATTAGTCTGTAAATCTCACAGGAAAGGCTGTGGGGTATTTCAGCACTTTCATTTGTGCTCCTGGCAGGAGCATGAGTATTAGTATAAAAACATAAAAATGACCATGAAAGTAACTTTTAAAGCAGTAGCAGCTTTTTATTGTCTTTCAAATCCTACAGAAAGGATTAGAGTTGTGGGAAAAGATTTAGCTCACTTTCTATTCAGTCCTAATTGGCTTGCCCAGCCTTGATATATTAAACCATACATTGTTAATGTCTTTATCGCATCTTTATTTCTTGTCCCATTTCAAGGTTCAGATCACGGTCATCAATCCTCACCAGAGAACAGTCTCCTTTCCTAGAGCATTGCATTGGAAACGTAGCAGTGACTAAACTGGGAGGACTGAGGTTAGGGGCCTACCATGGCAGCTGGTACCTGGGAGGAGGGGTCTGGATGAAGTTCCCTGAAGGGAAGAGGGGAATATCGCTGAGAGACACTTGCATCTGCGGCATTTTGCTCAGCCTAACACTGTGGGATATTCCTCTATTCTCCTTCTCATGAGCTATGCTCGTTGCGATGCTCCAGCAGCGGCGTAACCGAGACCACGGTGGCGGTGTCTCTGGGCTGTGTTTTCTACTGGACATCTCTGTGGCATCTCACACAAGGGGCAGAGTTCCAGCAGGCAGGGGGGAAATGCATGGCTGTGCAGCAGCACCGTAGCAGTAGAATCAACACCTTCTTTCCTTTAGTAAACTGGAACCAGACTCTTCCCAGCTATGCCCAGTGACAGGACAAGAGGCATTGGGCACAAAATGCAACTGAGGAAATTCCACTTAAACATAAATAAACATTTTTTTACTGTGAGGGTGATTGAACACTAGACAGGGGTGCCCAGAGAGTCTGTCGGGTCTTCACCCTTGGAGGTATTCAGAACCCGTCTAGACAGGGTCCTGGACAATACAGGTGCTGTAGGTGACCCTGCTCGAGAAAGGGGGTGAGGTGGTCTTCAGAGGTGCCTTCCCACCTCAGCCCTTCTGTGAGTGTGGCCAACTGTTGAATGCATGGGTGAGACACTGCCTAGGAGGGACAGTGGTGTTGGGACTACAAGGAGCGATTTCCATAGTTTTGCATGTAGTAAAGCCTGCCAGACCTGACTTGAGATTGTAAACATTCACTGCAACCCACAGAAATAACCCTAATTTGTTTGGCCTTAAGATTGGCTAGTATTTTGGGAGGGTAAGTAAATTATAACCTCTACTACCTGCAGATACACTGGTGCGAGTGGGATGCCTTGTCCCTCCTCCAGAAGACGAAGGCTGTATGACAGTGATGAAAAGTCCAACAGATTTTTCCTTCGTTAGCAGAAATATGTAATATTGCAAGGCAGTAGCATTGCAAGAGGTAAAAATTGGAAGGCAGGTCTGCCCTGTCTGGTCATGCTGGGATATTCTGGTTTTGCATTCAGAGAAGGTTCAGATGTTTTCTGTGCACCCTGGAGATGTTCACCCCATCTTTCCAGCACAAGTTTTATGCAGAACAAGACAGACGTGTATTACGTATATATCTACATATATATGAATATTAGGCCTGAGGGTTTGGTGGAGAAATAGGTCACAACTCAGTCACTCAGTTTAGTCAACACCTTCTTTGCTGGGACCTATTGCTGCTACGTGATAACAAGCATCAGCCTTTCTGATGTGTATGAAGCTGGAGCTTTTTGGCCCTCTTCATCAAATACACCATAGAAGTGATGATTTATTTGAGGAACTAACCCATCAGGGCAGCCAGTTTTAATAGCCAAGAGCTAGAAACAATGTGTCCAAATTAAACACATTGTTGTGTTTCTTTGGGTTCTTTTCCACATAGTTTGTGATGGAAGTACCTGTTTCCATTCACAGCTGGATAAACGCAAGTGTACGTTTACTCTTCCAACTCTGGGAAAAAGATTGGTAGCAGGCTGACATGGAGGGGGGCCCAATGTACCTGGAATGATATGAAACACCTTTTTGGTATGTATTAGTTTACATATTGTGTTCAGGAAACAGGGTACAGAAACTTCCTTAAAACTCCAGGAACAATAGCTATTGTTGGTTGTTGATACGGCATGAGCTCATATCCAGGATACCAAGAAAGGAACTCCTGACTACAATAAATAGTATACTTCTTAACTCCCGGTGTGAAAGAATGTATTTATTGTTTTTGCATAGAGAGATGGAGAAATAGAGCTTTACAAAGAGGGGGTTTACACGGCAGGACAAAGGCTCTGTTTTGGTTTTTATTTTTTCTTTTTTTCTCTTAAAAATTCAGTTGAGGAATTTCTTATGGAAGAAAAAAAAAGTTTTATAGTTGGGTTCCCAACGGTCTGTGTTGAAATCTATTTTGAATTTGACTGCATTATATGAAAGTGATAAGATTAGTGTGACAGGTCTATAAAGCTATTCTTTCTGTTTTTTTCTTGTCTACATCTGCAGTGGGGGTGGGAAACTATTCATCCCACAGAGCTCAATGCTCTTGGTCAAAGTTATACAGGAATACATTTCTCTGTGTTTTTACAAAGTTGATTAGGGTAGAGGAGCATCTTTAATGCTACAGTCTGTCAGTCCTTTAGGAGCACAGTCTGAAGTTGTTTGAAAACGAAATTTGCAGAACCCTGGCTGTTCTATCTCAAACTGACACTTACAGTAGATTTAGTGGATACTCATGGCTAAGTTGTGCACTACAAAGGAAAGGTCTTGGAGGGAGCCTAATCTTTAAATGGTATGCACCAGTTAAAAGGCAGGAGTGGGAGTTAGGGGGCTCTGCAGCATTTCTGATACTGTGGCACCAGTCACGTCACTTGCTAGAGGAAAAGGGAAAAGGCTCCTTTCTGTCCTGTGGATCCTCCACCTCCTAGGAGTTACCTCTTTTCATCCCTTTAAGGCTTCCCAAGAGAGCCATCTGGAGTCTTTTGATGAAGCAAAACTTTGTCACATTCATCATTCTATTGAAATGTTAGCCTCTGCAAAGCTTTGTTCAGATGGCTTTTGGGTTCAGAGGGAGCGCTTGCCTGGCTTGCTGGAGGTCGGGTCTGTGTAACGCTGAAGCCAAATCCCCACTCCCTGCTCAGTCACTTGGAGCAGACACTCATACCTCTGTACTCCCAATCTTGCCATAAGCACCCAGCTAATGCCTGGGAGGTAGACTTCCCTGGAACGTGGAGTTATCTTTCCTTGTTCCTAAGGCAAAAGCAGAGGACACTCAAAATTTTTATCATTTTTAAAAAACCCCTTCTGCCCTGAACTCTGATTTTTAACTACCCGAATAGCTATTGCAGATGTTCCGTGTATTAATGTTGCTCTACAGGGTCTTGTAAGGGCAATTATTAAGCCTTTCTGTGACACTTCATAAATGAAAAGGTAAATTTTTTAAAGATAAGTTTGATCAGTATTGAAAACCCAGTAAATTCTCAGCACCAATGACCAGCAGGGAGATTTGCTTTAATGCTATATATGGTCTGAGGCACCGGTTTCATGTTGAATTATATATTATTGGCTACTACACTATACAGGTGTCACAAAAATAAAAATACAGTGTTACAGGCTCCAATCTAGAGGTGAAAAATGGAAAGTGACCTTTGATGTGTTATGTTTTCTTGATTTCTTTTAGTTGCTTTTCCCTACTAAACTAAACAATTATTGGAATATCAAAGTCTTTTACTAACTTTTTCAGTAAATAATTCTTGGTGAGTGACAACTCAGAGTATTTTTTTTTACTATGTGCACTTCACATGTGCTTCGAAGAGAACATGGCATTCTTTTGGTTCCTTAGATGCAAGGCTTTAAAAATAAACGCAGTGCAACATTGCAAATGAGATAAGATGCATACTTTGACATTTACTTTTGTTTCTCCAAATTTTAATGAGGAATTTAAATAACTTACTACGAAACATGCTTAGGAAATGGTAAAGCTGTGTAGTGTGTGCTTCAAGAGAAAAAGGGTCTAATTCAAGCTGGTGTCTACAAACAGGTCAGTATTTGCTCAGCCTGGAGTTCCTGACACATTTAGGCCTAGCTCTTGATTTTTCAGGTGAAAAGCAAAGAATTTTTAATAAGGCTTGTTCTGTGTTTTTTAGACTTTCTCGTTTTAAGTGCACATGGGAAAAGACCGAAAAGCAAACCTTAATCCCTGCAGGGTACAGTGGAGAAACTGCTTCTTAGCTCTTAGATCCCAAGGCTGTGATCCTGCAGGGATGTTGGGGCATACGCTCTGTGCCTGTTAAAGCCCTCTGCTCACACAGAATGCCCGACCTCCACTCTGTCTGTAGTAAAGTCAAATCCCACTCTTACAAGCCACAGTAAAATTTGTTCCCAACCAAACCCCAGCCAGCACTCCCCCTGCGAAAATTAACCCTTTTAGGCTTAAAACCATTAACCAGAGGAACAGCATCGCTTCCAAACCTCCCCAGGTGTGCTGGAAGAGCTACGTAAACCCCATCATTTATCAAGGATGGGGCACTGTTCCGATTATCTGAAAGACAGGCACTTGGAAAATTATCTTGGGCTTAAAGTGAGTGCTACTATATTTAAAGAATAAGAATAGTAATCAATAGCCAATTCCCTATGGGATTTTCTTTGACAAAAATTAGGATAAGATTGTCTTTCGGTGGTTAAAAATCACACATCACAGTGCTGGAATGATGAAGACTTTGTATTTAGTCTTAGACTTAGTCTTTAGTTTAGAACATTCTTCAGCATTATTGCTGATTCCTTATACTGATGTTTGTGACTCATGTATAATGGTGAGAAAAGTGGTCTAGTTTGAAAAAAAAAAAAAGAAAAAAAAGCATCTCACTTGACAGAATTTTAATAATACTAATGGATTATTAAATAATCTCTAAGTACGTGGAGACTTTGCTTATACTTGAGTTTTCTGAATGTTCATATTCCAAGGAGGCCAAGTGGACAGCTCAGCTGGTATAAATCTGGTCAAGGAGAGAAGCAGGTTTAGAACTAATTTTGCAGGACTATTTTTGTTACCTTGGAAAACTAGAGGGATGTTAGTTTAGGAAGTTGCAGCTTTGACTAGAAGGTTATATACTCTACATTTTCCACTGTATAATCCAGCTATAAAATCTGCTATAAAGGGTCCAAGTGCAACCCTGGCAAATTAGAATGACAAAACATTCCTTCCTAATGGGATAAGCCTTGTTCTCATACCTTCTGATGTGTCTCTATCTCCTCTTGAATATTTGACAACAAAAAAGAACTTGCTGAGCCATAAGTACTGAAAATACTTAATCCTCCCATGCCAGCTTTTTCCTGTTGATCCTGTTGCCAGTTCTGCATCAACGTTCCTAGACATTTTTCTTTTCCCCCCTCTCCTGCTTAGACTCCCATTAAAGAGGCACAGGGAGTGTAGTTGTTCAAGTCCTCAGACGGTGGCTGTTGTGGGATGACACTGAGACAAATAACTCACTGATTTTATTTTTTAAACAAATAGATTAAGCCTTTCTGTTAGTACAAAGAGCATCACAGTAAGTGGGACTAGAAGAGAAGGACTCCGGTCACAACGCTTCTCTGCAGGGGCCACTTGGCTTCTAGGGCTGTGACTCAGTCTCGTCAGTATTAGGATGAGGATGTTATGAAGTGCATCATGAGTTTTTTCTTCTTCTGACATGCCAAACAGCAAGTTTTGTTACAAGCATGACACTAGTGATATATGGTGCTTACCCATTCTGTGTTTACAAGTCTTAAAATAATTGTTATCCTCATGATCTAGCAACCCTCATACCAGAAGGAAAAAAATGATTTTCCTTACCCTTACCCTTTATCTATCTTTTGAGTTTAAGTGAGGAGGTTGAAAATTATTTCACGCTGATTCCGTAGCAGAAGCAGAGATCTAGACTCTGGTATAGTTTTGTAAAGTTCAGAAGAAAAAGAAAGATAGAAATGTGTAAAAATCTAAGTAATGTTTTGTCTTCTGGGTTCTGGTCCAAAGATAAGGTTTAAAGTGTTGTCCCAAAAGAAATTTAAGCAGTCATGAACGGTGCAGAGATATTAAAACATACTTGTACAGGTTGTCCAGAGTTCCCAGCCCCCTTTTACCATGCTGCCTATACCAACACTTGCAGAAAAATGACCAGATAGAGCCCTTTATGTTTGGTCTAGGCTGCCTTGCATGATTAGGGGCCATATACCACAGCTGTCCTATGAAGAAGCGAGAACCAGTCCCAATTCTCATTCAGATAGCTGCCTTTTTAGGTATGGACTTAGGATGTGTGTTAGAGAAACATCTTTCTGTTTTTCAGAAGTCATTTTGAAATGCATTTTAAGAGTCCTGGAGTATTTAAAACATCGCCGTCTACCCACAAGGGGACAGACCTGAAGGCAAATTTATCTGTGATACATTGCAGAACTCAGAGTAGGTTTTGTTTTACCTTTCTTTGCTTTTTTTAAAAAAAAATAAAGTAGTTCAGGTTAGGAAGATTCCCTCTGGTCAACCTGTTGTACTCCAGAATAGTTCAGTTGCTATGGTTATGAGCTTCAGCCTATGTAAAGACAGAAAACATATAGTAAGAAGATAAGCATCAACATAAGATTATCTCTGCTGTGTGGTTTACAAGAGCATCACCATTACGATGGCATAATCGTGATGGAATTGCAGGACACCACAGAAAGTATTCAGATAGCAGATAATAAGACAACATATAATCCAAAACTTCTTTGTCACTGTCAATATAGATAAGGAAATGGAAAATTGATACTAAAGGGGAGGCCTCTTCCAGCTTGTTCTGTTTCTTTTTAGTGTCTAACATTCAGAGGCATCAACATAAGTAATTCAGTGGCTTTGCTTTCATCAAAGCATTGCAGTTCCTTCACAAAGCCGATGAATACAATCCAGCAAGGGGAGGTGGATCCACAGAGCTCCTGAGAGGACACTGAAACCAGATCCATTTGTGGCAGCTGCCCTTCTCAAAGCTGCCCCAAGAAAAGGGGACAATCTTGCTGGGACTGACCCATCCAGTTTCCTCTAGTACCCTTGACTTTTAGCTTAACAGTTGCAAGCAGCTTTGAAAAAACTATGTTTCTGGAAAGGAGGATTGATATTGCTTTGTCATGTGGGTTTTTTGGTTGTGGGGTTGGGTTTTGTTTTGTTTTGTTTTTTTAATGCCGAGCATTTGGAAGCTCTCCAGTATTTCCAATATTTGCACTCTCTGCATCCCTCTCTACTGCTACTCTTTGGAGCTGCTGCATTTCAGTTGTTTAAATTAAAACCCCTTTTCTCAAAGAGTAGCTGACTACATTTCAGCAATGACGTGCACTTTGGACATGTCAGACCAAGCTTCCAGTGTTACGAGTGACTTTTTAATTGTGGGAAAAAATGCAACCATTTCAAAAGGAAAACTAAATGTCCCTTCCCTCAGCTTTGTTCCCACCTGTAGTTCTGTGTCCGTATGCCGTAACAGACATGACCACAGTCTGTTAAGAGGCAAGGTTTTAAAATACCCCTCTAGAATGAGAGAGATCCAAATTAAAATGCCTGGATTTAATCGTACAGAGGAAGGAGAAAAAACGCAGAACTCTTCAAATCCTTGTTGACCCCTCAAATTCAGAAGCTACTGGCTGTTTTGTACAGTTAAGTTTAATTCTGGTTTTGAGAAGAAAGTCAAGATTTAGAATTAGTTGAAAACATCCAAGTTTGTCTCGGTGAAGAGTCAGATTCTGTATTCTTCATGGCTTTACTGGGAGATTTAGTAAGGACTCTGCTTCAGTGTGCTTGGTGAGCCGATGATCTCCAGCCTTTATTTCCATTTTATGTGGTAGCCACCTCTTACAAACAAGGGACTAGACAAGAATAGGATGGGCAGTAGACTGTGAGGTGGGAGAGAGCTCCATGCTGTCTGGTGGTAGTTTCTGGCATGCCCAGACAGAGGAGGGCAACTGCTCGTCATAGCTGTGGGCCATGGTTTAGCTATATTGTCCATCACCCAAGAGGAAGCTGTGGCCAGTGGTTTTTTTATTAGTGTTTGTCAAGGCCCTTCTTTTCTCAAATGCGACATCCCCAAATGGAAGCAAAGATATTCAGCAGAGAAATAAAGCCTTAACTCAAAGGCAGAAACCAATGCAAAATATTTCCTTTGCTGTGCTTTGTACTTGGAGCACATCAGAGCAACAATCTCTGTTTGGTGAGCACTCGTGTACACTTGAGTGGTTATGTGTGATGGATGTGGGGCAAAGCCAGCTGTTACACAGTTAGAAAGATGTTTAAACCCAGCGTGGAATACAGACTTAATGGGCAATATCTCTTTGGGTGAAGTGTGGGGTTTTTTTTGCATCCAGCTGGTGTTTTAGCCTTTAAGCTAAATGTGGCTCAGGTGGGGCTGCTCTTTTTAGGATGAGCCCTGAGTGTGGGAAGTTTTCAGTCCATAGTGATCAGGTGAAGGTAAGGAGTGGAGCTGGAGCCTGATCCTCACAGGGTAAGGAGGTTGTGGTAGGCAGCAGGGTGTAAAATCCACAGCCGGGTCTCGGGTGACAGGAATGAGAGGTTCCTAAGCATAGGGTGGACTGTAGTACCTGTGCAGTCTGCTGCAAAGCAGACCCATTAATATGCTCAAACCCATGCTTGGAAGCAATGACCTACTTGCAAGAATGTAGCTAACAGGGGAAGACTTGGGTATAAACCTTTTTTATTTTTGTTCTGCTTTACCTATGCTCTTTTGAGTTTTCTCCATTTAGAACCAGCTAATTAGTTTATAACCTAATTAATTTTGGCTTTTTTCTTTTTAGTTTGGTCATCTTTAGGGAGCTCGCTGTAGTTCAAAGCTCTGAATGATGAGGAATCCCATCAGGCTGTCCCCTCCCTTATGCAAGGGATACCCAACCTGTGTGGCTTGCTGCCAGTTAATATTTGGTGACGATGCAGCCCCCTTCCTGCCCTAGTTAAGATAAAGAAAAGGAAGGAGCTGATGAAAGCCAAAATTTTCAAGCCTGCTGAGCCAAACTATGCTCCTGTTTCTACCCTGAGCATGAATGGCGGCCCCTGCAGTAAGGTCTGCAACTCCCTTTAGTTGTTCTCCTGGGTGGAATGCTTTTGGAGCAAAACTGAAGAGTCATAGTGTCACTTTTCCTGATACGTGGTTGTGGCATAGAATGCCGTTACAGGGCTAACTGCAACCTTCGGATGAATTGATAATTATGAAAGACTAACCAAACCCTCTGCAATACAGCTGGGCATAGGAGCACCTGGCTGACATCTTAGAAAATGAAAAGGGGATTTTGGAGAAGCATTTCCTATTAATTCATGCTGCCAGTTGGTCCTGGAATTCCTGTGGATATTACTGGGAGTCAGTCATCTAATTATGAAGGGTCTTCAGTGACCCATTTGATTCTCTTGCACTACAATGGCAAGAGTCATAAGTTTTGAGAGCATCGCCTTTTAGTTCTGCCTCCCTGAAAATTTACTGCTGTCCACCCACCTTCTAGAAGGGACCATTTTGTATTAAACAAAGACATTCATGCAGGTCTTATTGTTGGGCTTGCTGTTCTCTATTTATTTCTAAAGTAAACTCAAGGTTAGAACTGACTGCAGGCATTAGAGTGGTGATTTCTTACAATAACTAGTATCCATGCAAAAAATCTCATTTCCACCTGCTTTTAAAAATCTTGGCCTTCAGATTTTATTGTGAAGTTCTTACTAGGTCATCCAATTAATAGATTGACCTATATTTATTTTATTTCTCTTGCTACAGGTTAATTTTGACCTCTGGAACTCAGCAGAGAAATAAAGCGCAAAACAATGCTGCACAAGATAAAAGAAACAATTACAACATAAGTTGAAAAGCCAAAACTGAAGGGCAAAGGTGGCAGGAAAGAAGGAACAGTACATAATTTCTGATGGCGATATTCATGGCATCTCACAGTAAGTTCATTCAAATCCATTTCTAGCAAGTAACAGTTGCTTCTTTTGGCCTGTGGGTATTAGTAGTAACAGGAGGTAGGTTTTTAAAGTGAAAGCCTATTAAAATAGTCTACTCACAAAAGAGCATGGCTCCTATGATCTTCTTTTCAAGGCTTGCATCTTCACTGCTGTGTACTGTGTTTGCATCAATACAGCAATTTGTATTTGTAGCTTGCAGAAAATTAACTTAGCAACGGCTATCACCTTATTTAGAGGAGTGTATGTTTTGTTCTTCGTTTTTTTTTAAAGTAGGTGCAGCTCTTTACCATATTTCCTGTCTAGTCTCCAGAAATAATACTCTAGGTCTTAGGCTAACAACTTACTGAGAGGAATCACCTGCCTTTGCTTAGTCCCCAAACAGGACTAGTTAGGTATGCAGACTAGCTTGCGTTGGAGCTCGCTTGGGCACCACAGGCTTTAGATCTGTAACCATTCAGGGAGCATTAACATTTTGAAAGGTTTAACCAACAAAAGCACACTTGTGGCTTGGGGAATACAGATGCTGAGAAAATGTTTAAATTCATGTAATGATTTGGATCTTCAGGACCGCTTGATTCACCCTTGCAACCTTGTCTCCAGACAGTGCCACAGGCTTAACTCACCTGCCAAGAAGTGTGAGCGTTCCTTCGAGTCTCTGTAAAATGCATCAGTGTGCATCTTCGATAGCTTTTACAAGGCATAAAATTACTGTTCAGAGTAACTCCCTTCAGCTACTTTTAAGTCAAGTGAAGTAAGAGTAAATATTTCTCAGCAGGCTGGAATTCCAAATGCCACTTCTCTTTCTGTCTTTGGAGTCTCTTTGTGTTTTTGTATGCATATATTTCATGCAGGTTCATGCTGAGACATTTAGGGGTCAAGGGAAAAGGAGTCTGGAAAAATCACAGAATATTCTTGATAAATATTCACCAATATGATAAATTCCATTAAAGTGTGTTTGGTTTTTTTTTTTAAAGAAATATGAATACATGAAGTGCTAAATCCATACATAGAATTTTTTATGTGATGATAAAATGGGAAAAATGTACATTTACCTTGAGATTTTGTTGGTACACTTGGCATATAAAACCTCAATTAGACGTACCCATTACTGTTTTTCTATGTTGATGCATATGGGCTTTTCTGAGAAGGAAATTATATGCTGATGTGACGGGCATTGCACTAACATGGAGTCTTACTGCTAATGTGATGAGGAAGCTACCTATGGTGACATCAGCCTTGCAGGCAGCCGTGTCTCTGGAGCAGAGCTCCTGTGCCATTGCTAAAGAGCAAGGGCTGGCTCATGGAAGCATGCCAACGGGTGGTGGAGAGGGTTCCCACTGTGCTGGGCAGCTCCAATCTTTCAGAAGGGAACCCCACGGAGTAGTGTGCATTAGTTCTTGCCCTGCCCAGAGGTAGATGTGGCCCTGGTCTAAGTGATGCCTAGGTTTTGCCATGTTGCATGGGACTCTGTGCTGTGGTGACTGGGGCTGGAGGCTCAATACCCCTGAGATGAGTACACAGCTCAAGCACTTGAGTATGTCTATGTATGTCTGCTTTGGCAAAAGCTTGGCTTTAAGTCTTCTCTACCTTCTGGCACCAAGCTGTTCTATGCGTAAAAAAATTACACCTCCCTTTCTTTCTCCTTCTTTCTCATGTTAACAGGTTCCACACTTCCGAGAAATAGTGGCGAGTTGTGGGTTTTCCACTTTTGTGGAACAGATTTTAATGGTGGCTAGTCCTGTTTATCTCAGTCCTGCAGGTGTGCTGGTGCAGGAGGGGGTGCTGTTCTGCTCTGGGTCAGCTCTGCTCCCGCAGTGAGTAAGCAGGGCTTGCCCTCTCTCTGGTCCAGTAGTGTTGGCTCACAGCCCTGAAAGGCTGTCATTAGCTCTAAGTGTGATTTTTACTTTTTCAGTCAAAATCTACCTTCTAATAAGGCAGATAGGACTTTCTGCTGGACTCCATTAGTTAGACTATGAAAATGGTGGCTTATTTTCCCATTGTCAGTCCCAGAGCTGAATCCTTCTTCCAAGGGGCAGGATCAAAGGGTTGAGTCTGGGATCTCCAGATGCCAAACAGGCTCTTTTGCAATGCCTGTGAGCGCAGTGCAGGTAAGATAACTCCCAGGACAACTTCAGACAGCTTAGGTTTCTTGCAGGTCCCCAGCAGATGCCTTCTTGTTTGGAACTGACATGATCAAGGTCATGAAAGATGAATTTGTTGTTCTTTGTTGAGAAGGTGTACTGGCTTTGCCTCTTTACCCCTGTCTTAAAAGGAATCTTCATTATCTCATTACGCATGCTGTATTCTGGTTCACTTTTCAGATTCTGCTTACTTCCTTACAGTTTCTTAGGTTTTCTTTTCACTTTTTCTGAAGTCATGTTATCACCTTGTTTTAACTGATTAACGTAGAAAAGGGCTGGATGAATAATTCATTATATATGATTTAATCAAAGAATTTATGTTTCCTTTTGTTTCATAAAATATCTGCAAATACATCAAAGCTTGCTTTCAGCTATTTGTTTTTGCAGAGTTATTTTGCCAAATAATTGCAATAAATATTCTTTTGTGCTCAAAGTGAGACGTTCTTTGTGCACAAATTTGACATGGGTATCTAACACCATTACAATGCCAGTAGAGACAAAGGGAGAAGTTGTTATGGGTTAGTTTGGTTGGGGTTTTTGAGATCCACCCCCATAATTTTTGCTCACACCTCACGTGAAGAACCAGAGGAGGATAAGTCTGCTTTGGAAGTAGATAGGGAGCCAGATTGATTCCTTTCTAAGTCTGTGTGTGAACATTTAGGCAGATGACCCTATACTCATTACACTTCAATTTCTTCTTCTGAGCTAAAAGCATCAGAAATGAGATGTTGTACACCTATCTTCAGTATTTACCGTCCTAAATTCTGGTGCTCATCTGTCTGAGAGGTTATTTTACATGCACCTAATAATGTATTTGGAGCAGCACAGACAGCTTCTCCCTAAGGAGATAATTCTGCTACCTGTTTTGTCCTGTCATGGATCTCATTCATGTTGTCTCACAAAGTAGAGAAGGAAATGGCATTTGTTATTTGCAATGTTTCAATCACTCTTTGAAATCCACAGGCAAGTCCTCCAGCTGGTAGAGGTAGATTTAAAATGGCAGAAACTGCTTTGGTGGAGGAAAGATTTACTAGCTGTGCAGCACAGGCCTGGAATCTGGGGGCAGTGGATGGGCCCTGAGCACTTCTTTCTCTGTAAATGGCTAAACTGATAAGAAAGTATTGGTATCTGGTGGTGCCTGTTAGCTGGAGACCAGAGTGTGTTTACCAGCTATTTCCCACTGCAGATTCTGAGTCTCACAGGCATGCTTTTTTTTTTTTTAAAATAGATATATAATTATTCTTTTTTTGTTGCACGTGTATATATATCTGTGTGTGTGTGTATTGTATTTCCATAACCATTCCTAAAGAGACAGAGGGAAGATTTGCCCTCTTAAAATAATGGCAAAGATAGGAAATCAGATGGTAGTGGGGGGAGGAACAGCCTTGAGGAGACTGTTTATGAAGGCTTTCATTCCATCATGTACCTTGGACATAGCTCAAGCGAGGGAGAATCTGCTATGCCAGATCTAAACTTGGCCCTGGTAGAGGCAGATAAGGACCTGTGCCTAGTGCAAGCCATGGGAAGAATCGTATTTGGAGACAGGCACAGCTGATGGAATCAAAGATAGTGATAACCTGTGGATCAGACTATGCATCTTTTTGACAAGCATCAGCTGTTCGTTCCCAGCCTCTGGGTGACTCCTTTATACCAGATGCAGTATTTCAAAAAAACAATTGCTAGTGATGTGGATTAGGGGGGGAAAAAATGTAAATTGGAAGCAACCCAAGTTCTGACTATGCATGGGTGTCCCATGGGTCAGATGGGAGAGACTGTTTCCCAGGAATCACAGGCCAGATGACATTTGCAGAAAATGTGGAGGCAAAGGCTGTTAGAAATGGAATTGTTTGAATAGGGGGAGGCCCACATAAGAGGAATTAAAATTTGCTAATGCAGTAAGGTCGCCATTAGCAACAATTAGTATCCCCAGTGTGGATAGCTAACCCTAAACCGATTCTATTATGTGCCCAGAGACATCAGTAGATAAAAGGTTACAGTAGACAAAAGATCCAATTTTGGTGATCGCTGGAATATGGAAGTGTAGAGGACAAGTACGGTTTTGACTGCAGGAGTTAAATAGGTGGCCACTGCTCGTCAGCTACTGCATGCAGCGGGAGGAATCCAGCTGTTTATCCGGTCAAGGCTGCTGCATGCTGTTTCAAGCTGGACGAAGCAAAACTATAAGCAAATGGTATTGCTTACTGACTGAGATGCAGTCAGTGGAAAAATCAGATGTCTAGAAAAGAGTTTCAAAGCCTCTCACAAGAGAAAGATGTCGACAGCTTTGGGCAGGGCTTATCAGAAGGTTCTTCTGGTGGCAGCTAACAGAGATATACAAGCAGTTGCTTTCATATATTTTTGCAGGAACAAGGTCCGTGTAAGACTGTGCTCAAACAAGGGAGTGCTCAGGGACACAGCTTTCATGTCCTGTTCCTCAGGAGCACCAGGTACCAGGGAGAGCCCAGGTGCTTACCCTGATTCTCAGATGGGGTTTACAACCTCAGGTGTTCTCTGTGCTTCTGCCAGCAGCATCTGTTTAGCAAGTTCAGAGAAAGCCTGAGTATATTTCTGTGTGCCACAAAACCTATTTACCAATGTCCAGCAAGGTTGGTTCCTTCTCCCATTCTCTCCCTCCTGCTAAAATTGATATTCATCTACCTGCGACTTTCCTGCCACAATGACTTCTGGGAAGTGTCAGTTCCACGCTAGCTAGTGCAGGGGCAGTGACAAGAGCCTTCCACAACTAGCTGTAAAGGCATATGATAGAGCTGAGCATTAGATCTGAGACCTAAGGACTCCCTTCTAGAAGGGTGAGGGGAAAAACTATGCCGTGAAAAGCAGGGAAAAGGTGGTGAAGGATGGGTCATGCAAGAAGAAGAGAAAGCATCACAGTGATCTGGAGAAAAAAATTTAGAATGGTTGGTACTTTCTTGTTGGACGTCATAACTAATCACTTGGAAGCAACACGTCCTCACATCACAGTGTTTCAACAACTGAGGAGAGCAAACACTGGGAATAGCTGAAAAGGGATTCCAGAGGTCTGCATACAAGGAATTGAGCAGTTCCAGCAGATTCCTCCATCTCATAGTGTGAACTCAGCTGTAGAGACAATTGCTGATATGTCCTCAGACATGACAGTCCTTCAGGAATGTACCAGTGCCAAAGCACGCAAATACCCTCCTGCTAATCCAGAGCCAGCTGTGAATGGTGCCCTATGTACATGACTTGCACAGTCAGAGCACCGGAGAAACCTGTGCTGGTACTTGGCCACCCAGGTTTGGAGGGTCTGTGGTAGTAGCTGCCCAGAGAAACTGTGGATGCTCCATCCCTGGAAGTGTTCAAGGCCAGGCTGGATAAGGCTTGGAACAACCTGGTCTAGTGGAAGGGGTCCCTTCCACTAGAAGTGGAAGGGTTGGAACTAGATGGTCTTTAAGGTCTCTTCCAACCCAAACCATTCTGTGATTCTATGAACTTGTTGTTGTTGCTGTTTCACAATAGAAATTTGTACTGTCTCTTTTTTTTTTTTTTTTGTCCCTGGGAAGGAGAAGGGGAAAGAAAAATATTGAGGCCCTTGTATACCAGAACAGAGCTGGTAAAACACTTCAAATCAACTGGACTTTTTTTTTTTCTTCCCTTGGAAAAAATGGGTTTTAGTGCTTTAATCTGTATGGTCAGGTATCACTTTCAGCATTGTGCAGTTTATTATAAACCCTTACAGAGAGCTTGACATGACTCAAGCTCAACCTCAGACGCAGCCAAGCACACCTCCTACAGTAATGGCATAGGCATAAGACCTCTGCTGCCAGACCCGCTCAGAAGTCACAAATCCTTTCCCTCAGTGTTCAGTTTTGGAGGACAATAAGCAAGTTGCATAATGACAGAGACTCAAAATGAGACGGGAAGATTAACAGATAACTTTTTGTTCTCTCTAATATTCTGAGCAAATCTGCTACATCTCTTTAAATGCATTGAAAAGGACAAGAGGAAAAGCTAGTTTTAACACAACATAGCCAACTGATGGGAGTCATTGCTGTGGGATAACTATGAGCCCTGAATTCTAATGGATTTGAAAAAGAGAAGTGGGCATATTTAAAGGGATGGGAAGATTAAAAGATTTAAACCTGAACCGTGGCGCGTTGCACTCAGCATTGCGAAGATAAAATCGAAGCACAAATTGACAGGCAGATGCTTCTTTTTTTGGTGAATCTTTCTGTAATTTTCCACAAGGGTTGCCTTGCCCTTTCCTCTGAAGCTTTAAAGCACGACTGCTGTCAAAGACCGCAGAAGTAGTACTGCTGTAAGCTGTGCTATGAAGCTAAAAACCCGGAAGAATGGCTTAATGCTTGAAAATAGCAGCTTGTAATGAAAGCATCAGAAAACAAAAGTTCCCAGCCATGAGGCATAAGTAGTGGTAGATGTTTAAAGAATAAAGTAAACTGGTTTTATCCAAAGGATCTACTTGAGGCCTCCATTAGAAGGATTAGGTCTTTCCCTCTCCATCAGAGTTTATTCTCAGGTTGTACATCAGTCTGCCAGCAGCATAAGACTGAAATTGGTGGTCTGAGTCAGCTGAATCCACTGTGGTGTGGGAAATGAGGGCTTGTTGTTTGGAGGAATAGTTTTCAAACTAGCACCTTGACCCAGAATGCTTCAAGGGAATGAGAAGTACACCACTCTATAAGAGGAGGGATTAGCAAGAGCCAGGTACAGACACTTCCTGGAGTGTCAAGGGTTTCATGTCAGAACTGTGACAAGGCAAATGAATGAAGTTGTAAACGTTCATGATGTGAGGGTGTGTGCATACACCTCTGTATATACGTCTAAGTGAACTGTACTGTAGAGGAGTTCTGAAGATGCCAGGCAAATCAACTCCACGAAGTAACCACCAGATCCAAAGTCAACTAGTACAGATTATTTTCTTTCATTTTGTTTTCTTAGCATAGGAATAGCTGGTCTGAAACCCGCAAGCACTTTTATGTCCGTAAGAGTATTAAGTGAGAAGTTGCGATATGAAATCATTATCTTCCCTCTTCTAAATCCAAATACTAATTGCAACCTTGCTGTGAGCCGACAATATTAAGGCTATCATAGCCATGGCAACCGAAAGCAACATTAAATGGAATACATATCCGCTGCACGAGATTGTTTTTTGTGGTTTATTTTTTTTCGTTTGGGCAGTAGGCACACAATTCTTCTCAGCAGCCACGATATACAGGTGAAAAGAACTTCCAGTTCTTCAAAGTTCTGAGTTATTTTGCTACATATGTTCTGCTATTGCTTAATATTTTGTGTATCTGTATAATTAATTTCGGTGCAGGATGGTTTGTTAATCCACAGACAAATAAAAACACAAATTAAAATTTCATCACGGATTTTACAATGGCCCATTTACATTTCAGGATTAAACTCAAAGTAAAAATTTTCATGTAGTTGTAATTGGTCTGATTTTTCTTAAAACCAGGGGATAAACATCTATGTAAATAGCCTCAAAAAGATACTCTGTTTAAGAAAAAGAATGCTTTAAATGAGCTGCTTGAAGTCACCTTCTATGCTTTGCATGATAATTGTAATGTGAAATAATAAAGAGCACAAGGGCACCAAGCACAGCACTTCAAGGATGATATTGTGCCATTTATATGAAGATAATTAGGCATATGAAAACAACTGATATCACTTTAAAACCTTCCAATTAAAGTAAAATAAAGGGGGAGGGGGGGGGCGGAGCAAGGTAAGATTATTGAAATAAGTTTCCATTTGCTTGATTTTCCTGAGGATATGTGTCTGTAACGATCTGTCTGACTCCAAAGCATCTGCGTACACAGAGGAATTAATTGCTGGGGAAATTGCAGTGCACCGTGGTTCTGTAGGCCGTAGGTGATGTTTCAGATGTGGCTATACTTTACCTCTTTGTGGTAGGTTAGTTTTACCTGGAAAAGATGCTGCTGTGCTTAGAGTGTCATGTAGCATAGAGGAAAACTCACATTAGCTAATGAACTTATTGCTTGCGTTGCTTATTCCAGTTTTCGGAGAGAAAATGTGAGAGGGAAAGCTGTATCAACATAAGTCTTTATGCAGGTATAATTGTACCCATGCTAACGAGATCTCTCTACCAGAAGCAGCTCTAAAACATCGCACCTTAATTCAGCACTACTGTCAGCAAAAATTTTTATTCTATAATGTAATATTTATGTGTGTTTATAAATGGTTAAGAAAGGGCTAATACAGTCAAACATCATTAGCATGGGCAGAAACTACTGGGAGGTGTTAGAGATTGGCTCTTTACACCCATGATTTACAGCAATTGTCCTACTGGAACCAGTAATTACCTAGTAATTGATTATTAAAACGGCCTTTTGAAAATTATTTATAAGTGTATTTTTCACATCAATTACACCAAAAGTTGTCCCAAGGAGAGCTTTACATTGATAAATAACTTTTTAAATACAGACTATTGAAAAAGAATTTTCACCAGGTCTTGAAGGGTTGCTTTTAGCGGTAGAAATGTGTTCGGGTAGTTCGTGTGCGTCACGATAAACACCCTGTGAGTCCATTCCGTGTGGAGGAATCCCCCGTGTCCCGCTGCTCGAGGCTGCAGTCACAGAGGGCACCAGCTGGTTGTGGCCCTCAGCTCTGCGCCACGCGCACCCTGCTCCGTGAGACACCCTCTTGTCCAAGGGACTCCGGCAGAGCCCCTGGAATCATCACCCTTTGCCCAGAATGGGATAAAGCCCAAACAGCTCTAGATTCTGCCTCGCAGGCAACACGCGCGGTTGCTGGGTGTAAACTACAATGTCACCTCAGGCCTCCGTTTCCCGCTTGTAGGGAGAAGAAATATTCCTCCGTGCCTCTGTGGGCGATGTGGGGATGAAGGCACTGAGGATGCTGCTGCAGTGATAGGGCACGATTTCCAGCGGCACTGTTTGTAAAGACTGTTTGCTGCTGGTGAGATCATCTACATCCGAAATCTTTGCAGTGCTCAGGGTACCCTTGGCCACTAGAACAGAGCTGGGAAGTGAAACAGCATCTCTGAGCTTTGCGTGGATTCTTAATTCCACGATTCTTTGCATGGGAGGGAATATTCATCTTTTCAGCTCTGCATGGCCATTTTTTTCGTGCAAAAAGAGATTCTTGTGGTGAGTCCGAGCCGTGGTGTACACTTAGCTGAACAAAACTTTGTAGACTTGACCGCGGCATTAGTTCATGTAAAAAGACACGTCATCTCATCCCGTAAACTGTACCCGGTTGGGTGCTCGGACTATCGTGGCTACAACTACACCACAGTTAGTGGAGTCGGAGGTCGGCTTGTTTAGGGAGAAGGGGCAGCATTTTAATTAACTCTACAAGGTCTCAGTGTAGTGCTCAACTAAGTTATTAAAGCGTTTTGTTTACCCTGGGCAGGCTTGGAACCTTAATGTGAGCTTCGACGAGCTACTCATTGCTCTTTTCATGCTGGCTCAGTCGTTTTTTCGCATGGTAATAGTGTGACACCTGATTTTGTGTCATTGTTTCAGGAGGAAGGCTAAAGGTAACCCTCATAAATTCAAATATGCTTAAACCGTTTTGACACAACTTGTAAAAATTTAAAAGCTGGAGGTGCTTTTAATAGCAATCTTGTCAGTAATATTCAAAGTGATAAGTGGCTAGTATTCTAAAGGCACAGATTACCCTAAGTGACTGAAAGAGACTTCAAAGAATCTATAATTAAAATCAGTAATATGTACCATACATTTTAAAATCCTGAACCTTATTTGAGAGATTATTTTCTTTATATAGTACCTAGGAACACATTCAGATATATTGATACCACTATTGTCTTATTTAATGCCCATTCCTTCGGAAGACTAGCCTTTGTGTCTCTAGGCTGAGTCCTGCATGTGGGACGATATACCATCGTACTGTCCCGGGAGGCACGCTGACAAAGAAACGTGTCTCAGTCACAATACGGTCCCATTCTCCTCTCTCCATCCAGAGAAAACATAAAAAAGGTGCAGTTTACTTCCCCCTGCCTGTCTATGGTTCCCCTGGCAAGCATGGCATGAGCAAATTCCTCTTAGTCTCCATTCATGTGCAAAGGCACAAAAGGAGAGAACAATATCTGCATTTTCCACTGTAACCCATACAATATCTGAGTAGGCAGGGTGGCTAGACAGGGATTTGGGGAATTGTTCTCCGGCTTGGGACTGAATGACAAACTGTTCTTGCAAGAGCGGCGTCTGCTGGTGTCATTATACTGAACTATCATGGACACACCTGGAGCCGCCTGTGGGTGAAAGGCACTTTATAACCCAAATTTGTGCCCTTCAGAAGGATTTACGAACCGTTTGTACAGCAGTGTAAAATTAACAGAGCTGCTAATAAGCTTTTGGTGAGTTACATATGCAGGAGAACTGAGGATTAAGCTTTCCGTAATGGTTTTGAGGTTTAGAAAATGGAGAGAGGCAAGGGGCTGGCCTTTTTCAACCATCTGGGACCCCCTTCTTTCTTTTGGTCCTTCACAACTTCTCCAAAATAGACACTACCTTAGTAAGATCCTTGGGTGTGTCACAGCAAACTTCACCTGAAGAACTGGCTTAAATACCTCTCACTTACCTCGATGTTCTTTAACTCTTTCTTTCCTAGTCTGGTCTTTACCCTTATTCTGTTAGTAATGTTAATCTTGTGGGTGCATCTTGTCATGACTAACATTTTGTGTGAAGATGGGAGCAAGAGAAGACGTGAGAATGTGTCAGCCTTTTGTCATCCGCTGTTTGTTGTCCTCCCTCATTAAATAATGGAATTATTCTTTCCTTTGTCTTCTCCTTATACCGTTGCACTTAGTAGCAATAGGGAGAAATACGTGACTTTCTTCTTTCTTGGCAACCTGACTTGTTAAAAGTTGAATGATAGTGTTCATTGTGGAGACAGGTTTTTGATTTAATTCTTTTTATTTAAAGAAAACTTTCAGGCCTCATCATCATCTGTTCTCAGTGAGCTTCTAGAAGCCCCCCTTAAGAATGGCTTTGAATATGGAAGGTCTGAAAGTAAAATGACTTATCTCTTAAGCTGTTATCACTGGGTTGTTTGAAACACAGATTAGACCACAGACAAAATAGTTTTGTTGGCCTGCTAGCCATTTATTTGGAGAATGAATTCTTCCTTTCTCCTGAGTATTGAAGTCCAGAGCCAGAATCAGAAGGTCTGTTAGAAATAAGGAGTAAAGCTGAATCCTCTCTTTTTCTCTTTCATTGTGAGCAATGGGAAGATAATTCCTTATTGCCAGAATTGTTAGCTGGAGGTAGAAGGGAGGACTATGTAAAGTGAATGGTAAGAAAAAAAGATTTAGACTTAAATATTCATGTTTTGGGGGCTATTCAATCATATTAGGAATAAATTACCAGCTAAGGACACACTTGATTGATTCTGTCTGAATCTGTTTTATAATATTTTCACATAATTTCATTTATTCTTTCCTTTAACATCCATTAGAGGAAAAGAGAAAAAAATATACAGCCTATGAAAAGAACACGGGGAAGTTTTTAATATAATGTTAATAATAGTTGATATTTAATTGAGATCGTATCTTTAATCTTTTCTTCTTTTCCCCTGCCAGTGTTTCATCTCTATTCTTATTATCTTGTTTTCAGTACAGAATTATCACCCACTGGTTTTCAATTACAGCGATGCCCATATTGATTCTCCCCTTGATTTTAACTCGAAGCTGAAAAATTACTCACTTAAGCCAATAAAAGTAGATTATGTGGTTAGTCTTGGGTTCCTTTTTTAAAATAATAAACAAATAAAGAAGAAGAATGATAAGCTTATAATGATTCTGAGTTACAACAAACTGGCATGGAAATCCATTTCAAATCATTAGAACTCAGAACAGTGTTATGTTTATCTCTTTACGTTGAGGTAAGTGGTCCCTAAGGACACAAAACCCATGTCTATAATTCTAAGTTGCATTTGTCTGCGCGCTGAGACCACCTGGCAGATAATGAATTCTGTCTATGCCTCTTAGCTTCCAAAAACAGGGTGTCTGTATGCAGAGTGCCCGTTGGGAATGGTCCACGGTCCATGCTAGCTCCCAGGCAGTGGCCAGGAATTATCTGGGGGAGTGCCAGCTGGCATGGGCCGAAATCACCACTCTTTTGGTTTAATAGCAGAGATGATCACATTCCCGGGCTTGGGAAAGTTCCCAGGCACTGCTAAATTTACTAACACAGATGTAGCCAGAGAACATCGTCCCATCTTAACACACAAATAGCCCCATGATGCACTAATAACAATTTGCAAGCTTAAACACAAGATTTGGTGTAAGATCTGATCTTACACAGAGACAAATGTTGATAATTGTCATGGTATGGCTTTGGTGACCACGTGCAATTAAGAATTGGTCCTTATTGATGCTTAGAAACTATGATCCAAATGAATACAGGAGCAGAAGCTGAACAGAAGCTTTCCTGAGTGGTATGCTAAAGGAATTGATCCTGCACCCTTTGATGCTGACAGAAAACCCCCTTCTGGCTTCTCCTAGGGCAGAATGAGAACTAGCTATAGAGAAAAATCACTTAAAACCATCAATTTCACACGCAACCAAAATACACATAGTAAAGGGTCAAAGTTATCTAACTACAAAAATGGAGATCTTTCAGAACCTTTATCTTAAATATCACAAGTCAGTCATCTGAAATGCATCTGCCAGAATGAGTGGTTTATGAGGGGATCCACACAGACGCACACATTAAAGTATCGGTAGGTATGTGCGTAGGTGGGATTTCTCCACAGAAGGAGGAAGGAGAAGTATTATGTATCAACTTGGGGAAGATGCTGAATATCTATAGAAGAAAATTGCCTTAACTAACTGCAGCCATAGTGATCCGGGTTTGCTATTCCCAGCTTCATCCAACACCTCCTGTGTAGTCACAGTATAAAACCAGTACTTATTTTGACCAAGAGACACTGAGAAGGCAAATCACATAAGCTTTTATGCTGTTGCTTAGATTTTAACGTGTAATCTCTCCTTGTCTTTGAGTGTGTTCGGTAATCTCGCCCATGTTTTATTGTGAATCTAACTTTTAAACCCAAGACTATTAATCCACAATGATACTTACAAATGTTTGAGTCAAGATTTCCGGACATGTTCTTGTAGTCCTGGAAACTCCAGAGGACCCCTCACCCAAGGGGCCTTTTTTGAAGAGCAAAGCCATCAGGAACCTTTTGGTGCCATCCAGCTGCTGGGCATCTGTCCTGCCTTAGCCTCCAGTCGTCCTCTCTTTGCTACAGACAGTCCTACTTTCACAGGGGCCCAGGTGTATTTGCCCCATTTCAACATCCCTCTCTCATACTTAAAAATAAATATTTGCTTTAACAAAGGCAAAGTTTTTCCTAGACTTGGCAATGCACAAGGTCCCTTTTACACGTCTAATTTCTCCACTTTTTATGCATTGTAGCAGCGTTCCTCTCTTTGGAAATGTTCCAGAAAGCACCTGTACACTTGCTCGTTTGTGAAATTCCAGTATGGTAGGTTGTAATTTGCCAGTCCATTTCTTCTCCAAGAGTCAAATAATTCAGTTGATAGCAGCAGAATTTATAGTTTTATGCAGACTACATATACATACAGGTAATGTTTTAGCATTAGGATGGGGTAAATGAGTCTTAAATCGTTATGGAGCAGTTCCTGTCTAGGTAGCAATAGGAAGTGAAGGCTTCTCTTTCCATCCTTTCTGGGATGCCTGCCCTGCAAGTAACATACGTTAAACAGCTGCTCATCCCCTGTCCCTTTTCTTTGCACTTAGTGTCACACGCTCATAGGGCTGGGACCTTTGAGGGATTTGTGAAACAGCAGAAGATGTGAATTTTCTGGGGTGGCTCACCATTACCTGACATTGCTGGACTGCCCTTTGCATATGGGACAGGCATGTCAACGAGGGCCTCAGACTTGCCAGGTATTCTCATGCATCATACTTATTCTCATTTCTGTCCCTCATCTCCCCATTTTTCACATGGAATTTATTTTTCTTCCCTTAGGCTTAGGTCAGCAGGTCTGTGGCTCTTCCTGAACCTGCATAGAGGTTCTTCCACCAGTGCCACTCCCTCCTCCCTCTCCCACCCCCATCACAGTAAAACATTTATTTAGACTATGGTACCCTCTATACCATCAAAACCTTGTTGTCTTTTCCTGTGAAACACCTCAGGTGCCAAACACAACCCCAGTGCAGCCTGCGGAAATGGAGTCTCCCAGAGGGGATGCTGAGTGTGCATAAAAGTGGGCTCTGTTTTTCCAAGGCACCTGCCAGAACCTTGCTGACATTTTCAGCATAGGAAAATATTTGGCACTGGACAGCTGTTCAGAAACTTTTCACCTTGTAGGTAGTAGAAAATGTTCCCTTTTTTAAATGTATTTATATAATGCTTTTTGGACCTATACATATGTGAAAGGCTTCATTTTTTTCCCCCAGTGTGATTCAGGGAATTTACCTCCTCAGTTCTTCCTATTTGCTTTATCATTCCTCACATTAAACACATCCAGCTCTTCTTTTTAGCCTCTGTCTTTCCCAGCAACCTGTGCTGCAGGATGGTTAATTTGCTTTTACTCTGTCTTCCAACCAGTCACTTTAGAGATATGACTTTAGCATCTGTTGATTAGTTTTAGGTTCCTCTAATAAGTGCACCTTTTTGAATTCTTTAACGTGTTTGTTTTTAACACCTCCTTCCCCAGGAGTATTCCAAGTTGTTTCTCTTCAAGCCAATTCATCAATCATAAAATTCACAGGGATAAGTTTGTACCTGCAAGCACCAAGGTTTACCACTTTCCACTTTTCGGTCAGTCCGCTTCTCCAGATCACGATGAGCAATTGGCTTGTGTTCCTGCATTCAGTGTAAACTTACCAAGCATCCCATTTGCTTGGAGGTTGACATTTTAAGTCAGTTGATGTAAGTTGATGTTTTAACTACTGCTTATATACAGAATTCATAAGAGCTAGTGGCCCTGCGTTTGTCACCTTTGCATCCTGCACAGTTTGCTGGATTTGGCAAAGAGACAGCCCCATACCTTTGCCAACACCAGGCAGTGTCTTGAATTGTGGTGGTAGCTCTGAAGTCTTTGGCTGTATGTAGCCTTGTCCTTCCCCACTCCTCACCTTGCTTTCCTTTTTCTTCTGTATGCCAGCTAAGATTTTTATATGTCTTTCTACCCAGGTCACTTTTCTTTTGGCATTTTGGATTTTCCATAAAGTCTGCTGAATAGACTTTATAAATATAAATGTTGTCTGTGAGACTTTTTTGACAATGGCTAGTTCTTCTTCTTTAAACCTTGCAATTAACCTTGTTCCACATGCTGCAAAGTCTAATTGTTCTGCTACGGTTTTCTTTACTTCAAGGATTTCTAATCGTCTCTCGGAAGAAACCTGGAGTTTTTATCTGTCTCACAGCTTAGACCTGGTCACAATAGGCCACCTTCTTCCCTTCTTGACATCACCCCATTGCAGCAGGGGGGGGATAAAAAAAAGCAAACTGTAAACCTACTTTTCAGCCTTGGATCATTTACAGACTCATCTGCCGCTTCTCCTGTTTTCCACCTTGTTCCAAGACAATTGTAGGTTGAGGTAGAGTGCAATATTCAAATGCCTCTTATGCACTGAACTAGAAATTGTCAGATTTAAGGTAGTCTTGGAAGTTAATTTTTTAATTTTTCTTTTTTTGATGTGCTTGCTTGGTGAATACAACAGATAATGTGCGGGGAAAAATCTGGTATAGACCTTCCTCACCCTTCATTTTTCGGACAGTTTCAACAAACGAGAGTTGTCATCTTATTATTAGGCAAGACATAAGAGCCTAAGACTTGCTTTCCTTCATTTCTGGATTCTCTTTAACTAGCATCATCGAACCTGAGTCTTTGTACAGCACACAAGACAGCCTATTTTAACAAACTCATCGTGCCGGGTTGCAAATGTGAAGAAGATATTAGTAAAGGCATGACCTGCGTTGCAGAACATGCTCCTTCATTTATCCTTCTAAAAAATCTCAGATAAAATATAACTAGCTGATTCTGAGTGAAAATATAGGCTGCATTCATGGCAGGTATATGTAAAGTGTTAGGCCATAGGTAAGCTAATATGCAAGTACTTTAGTGCATCATAATTGGAAAAAATGTCAGTCACATTGAGGAAATTTACTGAAATACCTGTCCAAAATAATTTAAGATAATGTGTGGGAGCAGTGTTGAATGAATAAATAAATACACAAACAATACATGCCCAAAATTCTAAAGATTTTGTTGTCCACTCTCAAATACTATGGACGAAAGGAGCAACCAAAAAGTAAGCTTCGGTCCTAACTGTTTCTTCTGCACTCCTGTTCACTACTTCTGCAACCTGACATAGGCTTTCTGTAGTCAGGAAATAACTGTATCTCTAGTCTGATAAGACTGCACAGGATAATGTAAAACTGAACTGTACAGTTTCCCTACTGTTCATCAAAACAGGACTTAAAATAGCTTCAAGTGGTGAGCTGTGCAACACTGCCAGTCCCAGTTTCAACCCACTGTCCTTAGGAAGGGAGCAGATGACTAGATCGTGATAGACGGTTTTTAAAGGCTTCAGTCATTTGTCTAGAAAACACAAATTGGAAATCAAATCTGAGGTGAAACCAATACAACATGAGATTTCCTTTTAAAGAGGGAGCTGGAAATTGGATAGGCAAAGAGGTTATTTAGAAAGTCCCTCCCCATAAACTAGATTAGTGACAGGCTGTGGCTTAAGTAAGTGAGATAAACCAGCTGTAAATATCAATCCCTTGCCCATCAGAATTTTAAATTATGAGTATTCTCTTTTACAAACGGGCCTTTTCTTTTTTTGGGGGGGGGAGGAGAAAAAAGCTCTTCCTTTAAAATGGAACAAGGCAGAGTGTGGGGGAGCAAGAATTTCCAAATAAAGGTTTCTTATAATTTATTCACTAAAGGTTCCTGGCAGGTAAAACTCGTTTAAAGGAAACACATTTTTTTCATGATCTTCTAAATTCCCATCTGTACTCAGACAGTTGTATTTACACTGTTACATACTTCAGGAGCAAAAATTCTCTGATGTGAAACGCTGAAGGAGTCGTGCATGAACGTTGCTGAAAAATGTCTATGTGCAGAGTATTTCTTGAAAATGACAGTGGCGTTCACCATGACAGCCTGATGTAATCAGACTCCCAGGGTACCATATGTACTGATCTAATAAGTTGTTACAGCCCTCGCGAAGGAGACAGGGCTCTTTTCATTAAGTTGTAACAGCTCTTGGTTTTAAATCAGAAGGTCCTCAGCTTGTTCTCTGATCTGTCAGGCTCGTGGTAACTAAAATATAAGTACACCAAAAATAAAGCAAGCAAGGAGGGGAACTGACAGCAAGAGAGATGTCCAGTAAGTGCAATCAATAGAAGTTACATGAAATTGCTTAAGTGGCTTCCAGAAACCCCAAACCAAACCCTAGTTCCCACCCTTCTCTTTGCTGGCACTTTTATACTTAAAATGCCTCACAGATGTCTTATCCAGATCCTGGGAAAGCTCAAACAATTTTGGATTTTCCAGATTTAAACCCATATTTACTCTTCGTTCATCTTGGACCTAACAAACCTTTTCTGCCCATGATCTTTGCCATGGCCTGGATTTTGCAGCACATTTAGGCGCTGACTTCAGTGCTGCAGTAGAGTTTCTCTCTTCAGAGTCCCCGGTCGCTTTCACAGGCCAACAGATCTAGGTGGTATTTGGCATCTGAAGTCCAAAAGAACAAACTATCCTGAAATATCAATAAAAGAACAGTAAACTTTCATTATGATGATAACAGCAATAGCATTACAGCAAAACAATCCACTTACAGCAGTTAATTTTGCGGTATTTTCTACAAGGCAGTAAAATCGCGCTGGAATAGAAACCCATATAACAGTTTTCCAGGCGTTGATGTTGATTTCTTGGATGGTACCGAGCGCAGGTTGTCAAGATTTCAAACTCTGGGTATTGTCAGTGTCTTTGTGTTGCAATTTCTGAAATACCAGAAAGGAAGAAGTTTTCAGTGTCTGTAGTACCTGCAGGGCGTAAGACACTGACTTGGCCACCCCTTGCTTGAATCTGTCAGCATATGCTGAGTCGCGTTCTTCAAGGAGCTTTAGTAGATTAACAAATCAGGGGTTTATTATTTGTGCCAGCGTGTGGAATCCCAGGACTTCAAACACAATAAATAGGGTATCTACAAATGAATGAAGGGTTAAACTACGCTCAGGATGATTTGGTAGTGGAGGGTGGATAGCACAACACTTGGAGATAGGAAGCCTGATGCATTTCAAAGCAAATGCAGGAGCCATACGGGTGACGGATGTTTACGCGAAGCTTTCTGCGCAGACGTACAGAAGCAATGTAGTACAAGGGTTCACAACCACAAGCCTAGGAAATTTCTGCAGTAAATTCCCAGCCAGGGAACAAAGGAGAGCCAGGGTACGTAGACTGCCTTGCTGTCCTTGAGTCAAGTTGGGTATTTGCTTGTTTACGAGCACTGACAAGAAGCCGCGTGGTGTCTGACTCCTGTTTGGGTGACTGGGAAACAGATCCCTCACATGCAACAGCAGCCGCTCTCATTGAGAGCTCATTTGCCTGGCATGGAATTCCAGAGACTGTAATTACAGATAATGTAACTCAATTTTCCTGTCAGGAATCTGCTATTTGTAGTACCAGCAGAACCAGAGTGTGTCACATCCTTGCCACACTCCAGCCAAAGCAGAAGCAGCTGTGGGGGTTGCCAAGCATACTGGGGCAAGAGGGATGCAGAAGTGATATTTTTGTACATTATCTGGTGATCGGGAAGCCTACAGGATCATCCTGTGCCACATGACGCATTGATACTGTGGTGCACAAATGCTGCAACTCGGTTGAGGTAGAAAAATACTTCATCTGCTGCAGTCTGATCTGTAAGGAAAGACTGTAAAAACAAAACCAAGCAGTCCTCTTCGAGTGGAAATCTCTGTAATGCTCAATATGGTATGTCCTACCCTGCAGCAGAATACGACGGTTTATTTGAATAAGGAGAGACATAATTCATAGTCAGTCTGGCTCTCAGAATCAGAGCTACACACAAACTCAAAACCAAGGCTATACGTTTATCGATGTTGTGTTTGTTCTAATTTGTGCTTTTAGCATGAAAAAGACACTGTTTTTTTCCTCCGTTTTCAGTAAAATATTGCCTTCTCACCATTAGGGCCCACAAGAAAAGACACAGTATAAAATTCTGGAGAGGTACTGAACTTTCATTGCTTGGGACTAAATGCTGAAGCTTAGAAGTAAAATGTCATCATTAAAGCAAGTGGAAATGACAATAGGATTTCTGTTTTAAAAGCTAGCACCAAGACACCTGCTGTTAGTGAATAACAGGTATCGAAGAGTTTTTCACCAAACAAAGGTCATCCTTTCTCTTCAGCTGACTCTTTGTATTTGCAAAAGTAAAATCGAATTGACTCGGTCAAGACTGGCTTTTCCCCCTCTATGCATAAAGGAATTTAACTTACATGAGAAAATAAAGGGCATTTCCTCAAGTTACAGAAATGCAATGGCTACTTGTGACTCCCTTTTAGTTTGGTTTAGGCTACAATAACTGGTCACTGAATCTACCTCGTGTGCTTATACACTTTGACTATCCACCCAACGCTTGCTCAAAGCAGAGACATCTTCACCTACAAGAGAGAGAATCTCCACTCTCCTACTCCTGTCTTCCTTTTTACCTGGTAATTTTATTCTGAATGAAGATTAAAATCAATTTAGAGGAACATGGGAGTTATGTTTCAATGCATGCAGATGCAGTGGCTCTGAAATGGCACTAATAACGCTGTGACAGGTACCCTGTAATTCCTAGAGCCGTCACAGTTGATTTGATGTCATTCACCATACACACACAGTGCCACGTACTAGTAAAACACAAAGAAGCGGTGCCTAGGATGTAGAAACTGCTGCATGTCGCTGGGGTGGAAATGAGGATGGATTTTCATGGGGCAGATTAGACTCAGAGAATCTGAACAGTTCAGGTCTTAAGGACCTCTGGAGCTCGCTGTCATGGTTTAAGCAGTCAGTAGCCAAGTACCACATAGCCACTTGTTCATTCTCTTCCTCCAGTCCCATGGAATGGGGGAGAGAATCAGAAGGGCTAGAGTAAGAAAGCTTATGGGTTGAGACAAGAGCAGTTTAATGATTGAAAGAAAATAATAATAACAATAATAATAATAATTATGAAAAGGAAAACAACAAAAACAGGAAAACAACCCAAACAGTAAAAACAAATGATGCAGCCGCTCACCATGACACCCAGCCAGTCCCTGAGCAGCCATCGCTGCCCCCCAGCCAACTCCCCCAGGTTTATGTACTGAGCATGATGCCATATGGTATGGAATGTCCCTTTGACCAGTTTGGGTCAGCTGTCCTGGCTGTAGCCCCTCCCAGCTCCTTGTGCACCACCTCACTGGCAGAGCACGGGAAGCTGATAAATCCTTGACTCAGTACAAGCACTGCTTAGCAACAACCAAAACATCAGTGTGCATCACGTGATTCTCATGCCAAATCCAAAGCACAGCACTGTACCAGCTACTAGGAGGAAAAAAACCCTCCATCCCAGCCAAAACCAGTGCTGTCATTTAGTCTAATCTCCTGCTCAATGTGAGGCCAGCTTGATCAGAATTTCAGGGCTGCATTTAAGTTTTTAAAATCTCCAAGGACAGAGCTCCTTCAGCTTCTCTGCATGTTCTCCAATTCTGCACCACCCTCAGAAGGGAGATTTTCTGTTTTCATTTAGTCTAGTCAGAGTTTCCTTTGTTGCACATTGTTATCCGTTGCTTCTAGTTCTCTAACCTTCCCGCAGGACCGGGCAGGCTGCTGTTAGGACCCTGAAGCCATCTCCTCTCCAGGCTGAACCAGCCCAGCTCCCTCAGCATCTCCTTGTGGGGCAGGTGCTCCACGCCACAGCTGTGGTGGCCCTCTGCAGATTCTCTCCAGTTTGTTGGTATTGAAAACTAGACACCATGATCCAGCTGTCCCACCTGTATCAAGCAGAGGGAATAACCACCTCCTTTGGCCTGCTGGCCGCAGTCTTGCTAAGGTGGGTCATGATGGCTCCTACTGGGCTGTGAAGCATGTGAGACTAATATGGAGAGACACCAGGTTTATGAAGGAAAGAAGGTGAAAATAATTATTCTTTTGGCAAAGTATGAGCAGCAATTCTCTTCCAGAAAATTGACCATTGTGCAAGAGTTTGAGGATAAGAAAGGAAGAAAGTGGAAGTGATATAAACAGAAAAAAGGCTTACAAACAACAGCCTCCTGTTCCCAAATATGTCCAGACAGGGATCAGAAAGTTTATAGAGATGTTTAAGACTCTGTATTGTGGATTTGCAAAAATACCTGTGGATTCTGGTTGGGTTTGGGGTTTTAAATTTCCTGCCTCAAACCCACATACAAGCTGTCCATAATGACAGGTTTATATTCCTAATCAATGAGCACAAACAATTCATTTTCACAAACTATGCATCAAGTGTACAGTAGGTCAGTCATGCGTTGGCTCCTGGCCTTGCACATAAATTGTGTACGATAACTAAGTGTCCAGAAATCCTAGCAGCTCAGGGTCTAGAAAACTGGTACATCACTGCTCAAAACTGGTCTCCTCCCTAAATCAGCAGGACAGAGATTGCAGCTTTTCCTAGCAAGGTAGTTTAAAGCTAGCCCTCCAGGTATGAGAACACTCCAAAATACATACAAATGTGTTTTTAATGCTGGTGTTTACCTCCTTTAAAATGTTTTCATTTTTCCAAGCAGATGCCATAAGTAGTTCTCTAGAAAGGTTATACAGAAAAGCCAAGCTTATTCCCAGTGACATCATACTATAAAACTTGAATATCACTGTCTTATTTTTATTTTTTCCTCTTTAGCAATGTCTGTCTCTATTTTGCAGTATTTGTGTCATGGAATTAATGGCAAAAGTAAAATAATTAGGTAAGGTATTAGTAGACATACTTCATGCTTCAGTTTATGAGTATAAAAACCAGTAGGACTTGTTAGGAAAATGTTCATAATTTTAGGTTTGTGTCCCTTGGAAGAAAGTACTGGCATGGAGAATAAACATGTTGAGAATATATATAGCAACACTGAGTTAAATGTGGGGACTTCTCAATGGAATGAAGTAGGGAAAATTTTGCAATCTTTAGTCACACCTGTTAAACTTTAAAAATTGAAAGTGCAAGTGCTTTGCAAGTACAATGTATTGATTTTTAAAGGATCTCTTCCTGGAGTAGATTACTTTGTACTGGGGTGCTGCTTGGAGCCTTTGCCATGGATAAAGACTTACTCCTCTGGATGCCATGGAAATGCAGTCAGAGGAGAGCACTTTTCCCAGCACACCACATCTGAATTTTTCAGGAGTTGTGCCCAGGTGCACCTGCAAGATCTGACACTAGAAAATGACAACTGAGCGCTCCTAGCTCTGCCTTTGAGGTTGGGGGAAGGAAACGGGAAAGTGTGTCCCCTGAAAGAGTGGAGGTGGTTGTAAATACTGCTGGAGTTCAGTGGGATCGAGGGGTCCCCCCCCCACCCCACCCTGCCGCATGCGATGTGAGGTTGGTGCCACGGGAGCAGCAGGTCGGCGTGGTGTTATGCCAGCCTCTGCCCCTGGCTCCGTGTGCCCTGCTTGGGAATCTGTGCCCCACACTCACTGATCTGTGGATGTGCCTGGCGTGTTGCAAACGACGACTACCTCTGTCTGTTTTGCAACTTTTTAAACCAGGATTATCACTGCATGTGAAATGCACTGTCTGCATCGAAGGTTAACAGCCTGAATTAGCAGGGGGAGACAGGAAAAGGCAGAAGGATTGTTCTCTGTTTTGTCACAACTATTTGCATCAGGAAAATGTCAGTGTTCTTTATGTCCTTGGGGTACCCGGCAGTGCCCCAGTTCCAGCATTTGCTCTGTCCTCCCCAGGGAATCCCTTGAAGCCATGTGGTTTGCTTGCTGTTCCTGCGTGCCTAAGGAGTTGGTGGTGGTAGTGGTCCTCATTCTTTCTGCTACTTCGCTCTACGTCTCGTTTGCTTTTTCTGCTTTTGTCCCAGTGACAATGTAGCTATTGCACTCTCGAGCTTTCCTCTAGCTCATAAATACTCTTCTGCCAGCACATGAGTTCCTCCTCCCCTATTAGAGCAGCCAAAGAGATACAACTTTTCTGTGTAGTGAAGGCGTTGGAAAAATCAATCTTATTAATATTTAGGCATAGTTGATCCTCTCTTAGGTAAGTTGATGGACTAGATTTTACTTTGAGCTAATTCATACACACCTCTCAAGGCCTTTTTCTCTGTGACCCTAACCTTGCGGGGAGTGAAATCTGTTACTGTGTTTTACAAAGACCAAAACCCTTTAGGAGCGTGTATGCACGCGTGTGTGCGGTGTGACACATCTGGCAAACAGCTTCCGAAGAGACCGTTACCGGCAAGGCCCTCTGATGGTGTGTACAGTGCAAAGACTACGCCATGATAGGTGGAAACACAATGTTTTCACCAGGTAGGCATCCCCAGTGTGTTCGCGAGGGATGTGTTAATCTCAAGAGACAAAAATTTAGAGGGTGCATAATGGCCAGCTAAATTTTATCCTCTTGTCGGAGCTTGCTGGGGCTCATGCTTAGACACAGCGAATGAAAAAATCCCGATGTGGTATACGATATGCTTAAAAATACGTAAGATCTGGTACAAAGGTTGCATGACGTTTCGTCTCCACAGGCACGGTCAGTGGAAAACCAACATGAAATGCACTGTCAGCAACAATTTTCCATAGCTACATGTAAAAGAATTACATAAAAACACCACAGTAAGCACTACATGACGTAGTCCGTACGTGACCTGTCCCCCAGGAGGCAGTTGCGTTCATTCAGAGCACCGTGTGTTTGGCAGAGGAGCAGGAATTCATAGGATTATGGTAGGACAGAATATTGTCCAAAGTGTTTGTCGACAGCTCTCAAAACTGGACCTTGCCAAAAGAGCTTGCAGAGTACCCATGGGAGTCTACTTCAGCCTGAACCGGTGAACCGGTTCACATTTTTTCTAGGCAATTCAGTCCATGGCAAGAGCTTAAAAGAATGCTCTGAAGGCTCACAGTTATAGGGAACCTGAAGAATTAGCACTTTTAGAGGCATTAAAAAGAATAAACAGATTCGTGTATCCAGAGATTTGACCATGTAGCCCTCAAGGGGATGGTGTTCGTGGCAGTATGGTGCCTTTGCAGCCAGGATCAGAATGGTAATTCAGACTGCAAAAGAAAACAAACAAAAAAACCAACCAAAAAAACGAGAGTTGCATTCATCTTCTGTAATGCATTATTTTGGAAATTTACGTCTGAAATCTGCTTTACTATGAATATATTTTTCTCCAAGTTCAGACTTTAAAATTTTACTGCTCATCAACAGGAAAAGAATTTAACATTTAACTATTTTTTTTCAATTTCATTTTACTTAAGTTGTTTGGGAGAAAGAAACGCAGAGATTAAGAGAGATTCTGCACGCGGAGCAGTGCGCCTGTTCTTGAACCTGCCCTGTCCTAGGACAGGTGATGGATACTGAGGCACCATATGCAGTATTTCAAGGACTTGGGCACTTTATACAGCATCTCTGAAAAATGGCTCTGTCATTGTTTACATTGTGCAGAACAAAGGAGTGTTTCAGAAAATGTCATGGATGATTCAAGCGGGGAAAAAATGGATTCCATTCCCCATACTGCCAGTGATTTTCTCTGTGTCCTCGTACAAGTTTCATCTTGCAACCCTAAGCACATGCTTTCTGGATGACCCAACGCACTTTAATGACAGTACTCTGATACATATAAGAATTATATATTCAATACATGCAAGTGTTTTCAAAAAGAAAGAAGGCCTTCAATTGTCCATGCCTCATTTCCCATAACCTTAAAATCAGGAGGATGTATTTATTAATTTTGTGGGACTGTGAGGACCTATTATTGTTTGAAAGGGAAGGTTTTAGCAAGTAAGAGGAAAACAGAGATAGCAAAAAAGCAGGTATATGTGTTACAAGTGCAGCTGAAATGAAAATCTACTCTTTTCAGGGGTGTAATATATCCAGTATCCTAAAATTTTATCTAAACTTTTCATCATCAAATGATTTTAAGCTCTGAAACAAAAGAGTGCTTTAAATAAGACTGCCTACTAGAAGAAAAAGGACATCAGAAGAAAAGTATTTATACAACTTGGGATTACAGACTTCTAAGGAATTTAGTTCAGCCTTTACCTGAAAGGTAGCCCATCCTTAAGCATATCTGTAGCTAAAAATGAATTATTTAGTGTGGCACTTTGGTGTCATTCAGCATTCTTACTTGGTTTGTTTCTCAGTGTTTGTTAGGTGGATACACAACTGTGATGGTTATAGCTGACCCTTAGGGAGACATCCTTTGTCACATGAAACTGGTGCAAACCGAATGTAAAGCAAATAACACCCTCGCTCCACCTTGTTTCTTCAAAAGACATTCAGTCTTTCTAGTGTTACAGGTTTGGTGAAGTTTTTTTTTTTTTTCTTTGTTTAGTGGTTTATCATTTCTGGGAGGTGTCAGCCTAAGAATCCTCCAGATAGTGATCATGGTGTGGGTAACTACAGTAGGACAGGAGCAAAGAGGGCCGAAGTTTTGTTTGGAGATGGACGCTACTGTAAATTTTGTTTTGTGGGTTTAAACAAAACTGGGATTTTGTTTGTTACTTTGCTTAACTTTCCTTGTAGTACTGTACGTTAGTGTTTCTACAACAAAATAAAACTTCCACGAAACTCCCTCAAGATAGCTTTAGATGCAATAGCCTCTGACAGTATATTTGTTAGTTTACCACAAAAAGGAAAAGGAAGTTTTCAGGCCATGGAAATGAAGCTTACACATATACTGATAAGTAAAATATCTCTGTCCGTGAAGGTGGAAAAGAGTTTTTCTTCAACCCTAGGATTTCTTTTCTTTGTAGCAGTATCTGTGATATGTCTCAAGATCCAGAATGAAATCCTTACGTTTACTTCACGTTGCCCTCAAGAGAACCATTGCACAGGTACAATTTGGTCACTTGGGCCCACCGATAACTTTCCTTTGAAAGTGGTATAAGTTAATGCCTAAGTGCTTGTGAGGATTCGGACCTTGTTATCTAGTCTGGTCGACCAACCCAAATGCAAGAACTGTTGTATCTTGCAATTGCTTTAACACTCTTGCTCTCAGAAAGTATTCTGTTTAGTCCTATTTGACTGTGAAAAGTGTGATGTCCATTAGTCACCTTGCAGTCAGACACAGACTGGCACCAGTAGGAACTTCCTGATGTCTCTCTTGGTTATTAAGCTCCTGAAATATGCAGGGCCATCAGCATTTTGACATTCAAAAAAACTTTTCAAAATAGTTTTGACACTGAAATATTGGGATATTGTTATCCATCTGGGCCTTAATTTCAAGAAAATATAAAGGAAGATACTCATAGATACCTTCTGGAGGTTATTCTATTCATTACTAGGAGTCCTCTGCTAGAAGGATCTCCTTTTCTGGCTGTCAGGTTGTATTCATTTTAGAGCAGACTTCACCAAACAGAAGCAGGCGTGAGGCCAGAGGTGTACAAGCTTTGGTTAATTGGTCAAAGCCCTGTTGCATGAGCACCTCGTTCCCTTCATAAAGAAGAGCCACCAGTCTCTGGTGCGAGTCTGTGGCAGGAAAACAAAGGTTGGAGCAACCTCCTTTCTGTCTTTCCCGAGGCACTAAAACTTCTCCCTGAAGATGTGGGTTTTCTTTCGCTTGGTCCATTTTATTTTATAATGAAGTAGAACAAGAAGAGTAAAAAACCTTCAATTTACATATTACTTAATATATAATGGCAAAATGATACGCTATGAATGGATGCTTTGAAGGTCTCTGAAATGGGTGCTGTGTTAGGGTGAACTCCATCCTCTGCTTGAAGGCTTTGGGAACTTTCTTCCTTCGTGGTCCCCCATGACGGTTTTCAAAATAATCTTGTTTGCATAACATTTAGTTCTACTGTTAACATGCACCTGAAAAATCCCAGACCTTTTGAAAAAAATTGGCTTTATTTATGGGATTGATTTTCTTTAACTTATCAACCCCGAATGGTACCTCGTACATGTTTATTGCTCCTGGTCATGCATAAAATCTAGAAGAAAAATGGAGAAAGGCAGAGTCTTTCTGGCCAGGTTTATTCCCTTTATCTCATCCAAAAACTTGCCTGCCTTCAGACGGGTAACTGTGCAAATGAGGAAGTGCCAGACCCCGTGTCACAGCATAGAGTCAGGAGCAGTTGCTGCCAGTTTTAGAGGCAATTCCAGAGCAAACCAAACTCAAAAACCCTTGTGGTAAGGGCGTCTTTATGAATTTCATCCTTATGAATTTATGAGCTACGTAGGTAAGACAGTGGGTGAGAGGAATGTATGTGAACATATATATGAAATGCATGAACTGAATAAAGCACGTATCTCATAAATGCAACATATATAAGTAAGAAAATAATCACATATATAATGGAATGTATGAACAAAAATTGTGTTTTGCCGAAAGCATGTGGGAAATTGGTGGTAGAGGTGGAAATTGTACACCTCGTGTTAGGCAGGAGATCATTCTACTGTAATGGCAGCAAAAAGCTGAAGGAGGGTTTATTCCTATGTTAACTTTCCTTTTTCAGGCAGCATTGCTCTTCCAAAGATATGCCTTCAAAAGATGGACCTTTTAAGAATGTCTGCGGATCTGGACTCCCTCAGATTAACTGGGGGCACACATTTCAAAGGGAAGTGGTGTTCATAGGGAATTCTCTGCCGGCCGCCCAGGTCTCAGCTGCAGAAGTAAAGGATAAGTAGTAAAGGAGTTTAAATTTCCCCGAGCTGCCTTCTGTTGTGCTTCAGCTTTGATCTGCCAGGATTACCTCGAGAGGTGGGAAGAGTAGTTAATTTTCCACTTTCACTTGACACTTCCCCTTTCTCTAGGGGCTGCTGAGTTAGTGCCCACTACCTAGATGAGCTCAGTGGAACACCAGCACTTGCACTTTCTAGGCGTTGACTGATTTCACGAGCTGTCAGATAAGGGAGGCATTTGATGATTTTCATTGGTTTTGGTGTAGCTGTCAGCCAACTACAACCAGTGAGCTGGACTTTCTACTCCGGTCAGCCCATGATACCGCCATCTTCACCCTGTCTTTTCCCATGTTCCCCTGTGGTCCCAGGGAGCCTTAGTCCCCAGGGAACACCTCTTAAACATTCGTATTTCTTTATCTTTCTCCAGCTCCAAATTAAAACCCTTCTTTGTGGTGTTGCCTACAAAAACACTTCACTGTGCTTAGGTGACTTCTGCTATGCTTATAAAGTTAAATATGTTGTCTTACTGTGTTCTCTTACTCCCCCATCTTGTGTCTTTGGAGTTATATTTAGGCTTTATGTTTTATTATTCATTAGACACCATCCTTTTGTTCTGCTCTTGTAGCACCACAAACAATGGATTCTCAGCCGTGGCCAAGGCTCCTGACTTCTTCAGTAATACAAATATTTGGCAACAGAGTACAGTGCGTGTTTGTTTCTAAACAACCGTCACATGGAAGCTCTCATGTCCTTGCACTGTTGTCAGCTGTTGCAAAGGACAGAATAGCAGATGGTAAAATGGACTAGAAAAAATGACTAACAGTGACTTGAGCTCTACTTCTGCATTAGGAGTAAGGGAGACTAGAAACAGTGCTGTCCTTGCCTCCAGGCTCCAGCTTTCTGCAAACTTCTTGCACGGATATCCTGGTTGCGTGCTTAGCGGGCAACAGAAGGGGCTGGTCCTTCTGCTGTGCAGAGGCTGTCCCGGGAGGAGAGAGGTGGTGGTGGAGCGTGATGGCCAGGGTGCCTGTCACCCCATGGCCCCTCACTCCCAGAGGTGCCGTGCTCTAAGTGATAATCCTTAGCTGCAGTGCCTGTTAGGTACCATGTGTTAGTACCGTGTACCATGTGTCTACACCCTGTCAGATAGCTCAGATGTGTAGCACAGGCCCTGCTCACACGGCAAAACCAGTAGGACCTGGGATATAGTCCTTGTTTTCTCTGTGGCAGGAAGCAGAGGAGACGTCTGTTGTGTAAACACTCCAAGCCAAGCCACTCACATGGTCACAGCTATCCTCAGACTGACGTGGGTATTAGCGGTAACCTCCAGGACTTTAAAAATGCCTTACCTCTCATGGTGGTATGTGTTCAGATGGGGGACAATTTTAAACCAGGGATTAAAAACCCAGATACAGCTTCTTCACTGCAACCACACCAAGTTATAAGAGACCAGCCAGGTCTGCTACCATGGTCTGTGCTTGGGGTAGGCTTCTGGCCTTCTCCCTCGGCTCTGCTCCCAAGACACAAAGGGCAGATAAACCAGTACCATGGCAATTTCTAACAATTGCAGTGAGTTAGTTCCTGTTAATGACGAGACCCCTGTGAGTCAGATCATTAGCACGTATTTCCATTGGTCTTGGTGTTGTTGTGTGTGGGGTTTCTGGTTTTGGTTTGGGTTTTTTTTAAGAAAGGGGAACATATGCATTTTACAACGTTGTCTTTTTAAGCTGCTTTCCTAAGGAAATAGGTCTTACGCGGTGATGTGTGCCCATCCTTTTTTCCTTTATCAGGAACTTTTGTGCCCAACAACAAGAATTGGTAGAAAGTGATTTCAGACTTGCTAAGTCCCTGCAATCTTCATGAAAACAGCTGGCTGGATAGAAGAAAAAAGACCCTGTTAGTGCTGTGGTGAGAGAGATGCCACAAAGGCAACTCTGTTAGTCATCAGAGAATCCACACCTCTAGATGGCAGGAAAAGCTTCAGAGTTTGCATGTTATTAGACCTCAAACAGAGACACGTCTATTAGAAACTAAAAATAATCTTTACCGCTCCTCCCAGGAAAACTGATTTTTAATTGTATAGAATCCATCCTGTAAAAGAAGTGTCTGTATCTTGCTCTGTAGATTCATACGCTCGCCTCTCTCCCTGTGCATTAAGATTTAAGGTACTCATCAGTGGGAAATATCTATAATCTCCCACAGGACTGTAGTCTCTCCTTCAGTACTAACATATTAAACCTAGACTTCTTAAACATTCATATTAATTAGTCTGTAAGGAACCATTATCAAAATATGGTGTGAATACATAATTATGAGGGTGTGTTGTCTGGCAGGAAAATGAGGGTCTGATCCTGCCTCCTTCAAAGTAAATGGCAGCTTCGCCACTAATTTTCGTGCAAGCAACAGTGAGCCCTAAGGCAGCAGAAACGGGAGACGGTCTTCCCCTTCCTGCCTCCCTCACTGGAAGCACCGTCCCACCCTTGCTGAGAAAGCACTTCACCCCTCCTGGGAGGGGAGATAGAAAGAAGAGGGTTTGGCAGCTGTTATCAATATTCATGTACAGCTGCAGTTCACGGGCCTTATTCCCTGCTGAAATGTGCCATTAGCTTCAGCAGGGCTCGACCCGCGGAGTGGGACGGACCCCTGTTAGCCGCAGTCAGGAATGCACAGCCGTCTCCTGTCTTGCTCCAGGAGAGGACGGCCCGATTCTTCTCCAGTGCCAGGGCTGCCCTGATCACCTGGTCCTGGGGCTTGTGAGAAGGGGCAGCAACCCCCCCCTGCATGTGCTAACGCTTCAGCACAGGCTGGGGGCTTCAGACAGGTGCAGAAGGTCAAATTCTGCCATCTCACTGGGCTTACAACTAGAAACCTTTGTTTGCCCCAGATAAATGTGGTGCCGGAGCGTACGAGATACGGCAGGCTACGTGTTAATTTTCAGATATCAAGCCTGCAGTTCATCTCAGATTAGGATCTCATTTTTTTGTTTATTTGGTTGGTTTTTGTTTGTTTTGCCTTAAATAAAAAATAGCATGGTCTAGGAAATGCAGAGTGGAACTGGAAAACGGAAAGAGATCTTAGATCTTGTTTTTCTGCCACAGATTTGTTTGCAGCCTTAGGAGAACATGAGGATATTATTTCTCCAGCCCCAATTACCGTCTTGTTTATAATTTGGTGGAAGAGCTTTCCCTGCTGTTTCCCATCCCCGAGCTTTCCTTCTTCTTGGCTTAGCCATATGCAAAAGCAGTGATTTTTGCTAGCACTAGAACATTTCCTCCCCTCTTGGCCAGCATTTCTTTCTCTCCTGCAGTTCCTGTCTCTCCCATTCTCTGCAGCAAAGGTGTACTGCATTGCGAAACTGTCCTGAGAGAGGACTCAAAAAAGCCTGGGAGCTCCACCACCCAACGTAGCTACCTCGCTGTTTTAGGGAATGATGCTCTGGCTAGACAGCTGCAAAGGGATTCCATGTCACTGACGCTGTGCTGGGCTGACTGGACAGTCATGTTTGACATCACCCTCGTGAGTCAAGCACATATCAGTAATGGTGAAGGTCAGTTATTGTTTTGAGAAAACTGGATGTATAACAGGGATTTCGAAAGGGTGGGCATCCAATGGGATTTCCTCCATCCGCACAACGGAGAATATCAGAAGTCCCTTCTAGGTGCGTAACTGTCGGTTTTGCATCTAGTTACCTCTCAAAATGTGGCCTTTGGTCACCGATCACTTGAACTGCACTGGTGTTTGTGAGCAAGTGGAGAGGCAGAGAGAAGCTGTATCAAGTTAGCAGCCTCCTAACCTTTTTTTATTAGAATTTCCCCCACTTGAACATTCTGTTACCTTTTAGGAGAACAAGAAGTTGAAATGCATCAGGAGCTCAGAGGAAAGCTTTTTCTCACCCTCTGTCTAAACGTTATATATCCTTGGGATTTCCCTGAGAGTCCCAGTGCCAAAAAACTTGAGTTTGGCTGAGATATACTTAGCCAGAAACAAATTTCCAAATCTTGGATATTCTCACCAACTTTTGCTTCTTTCTAAGCAATATTCTTGCTGTAAAATGAAATAGCTAACAACCCCTGTAAAATGAATATTTACTAATTGCATTCAGTGAAGCCAGGACTGCATCTCGATGGTGCGCACAAAAAAAGCGCTTTAACGGGGGAGCTTCAGCACAGAGTTTGACTGCGGCAGTGGTTGTTTAGCTAGAAAATGCCGTCAAAACCGCGCGTAGAGCAGGCTGCTCTACTGACTGTACCTAGCCACTAGAGAGAGACATTATCCCATGTAGTACACTGGAATGTTTCACTTGCGACTGTCCAGGGACCTCTCCTCAGGGCAAGGTATCCGGTTCAGCCGGAGCGGAAGATGCCATCCACTCAGGGACTAAACCTTGGAGAGCCGTGGCCCTGAGCACGCCATGCGCTGAGGGTACAAGGAGGCCGTTCCAAAACGTGGTAACGGTGACACGGGGAAGGTGTTACATTTAGGTGTTTTCAGTCAAACCAGTGCATCTGCGGTTAGGGAAGGGAAGAAGCAAGCTAGGCGCTGCTCTTCGCTGCAGCGGGGCAGATGCTAACCCACCCCAGCAGCTGGCCTTTTGCAGCCCAACGCTGGGCCGTACGCAGGCTTGGCGGGTTCTGCAAACAGACCAAGAGCCAGATCTTATAAAAGGGGTGCTGAGCTGCACAAATCTATTTATTTTTGCACGCATTGCCACACAACCTTCAGCACCAGAGCGCCTGTGTGGTGTTTGCTGTAAATAGGTAACGCCGGCGTGTGTTGACCAGGTACGTTACAGCCCCTGTTTGCTCTGAAGTGCTCCCTACAGAGGTTGCCTGCCCTTTCAGACGTAAGCAGGGTGGCTGGCGGAGCACAGTGCCTTTTGCATTTGCACACCTGGTTTGTCTCAGTTTTTCAGCGCTGATACAAGCCTTGTGTGACTACCGACTTCGGAACGGGAGAGGGCTGAGGTGCGCCGTGCTGTCGGCAGCGATCTCGGAGGCAGCACGGGTGTGCAACCGGGTGACGTGGGCTGCCCCAGTCCTGAGACTCACAGGTGCTCATCTGATCAGAAAGGAGAACTGGGCAGACTGGAAACTTTCATGAATTTGTAGCAGAAGCGTCCGTAAAACTCACACTGCGTTCAGGCTGATAAATGTGTGCTGTGGACTTGGATAATGCCCAGAGGTCAAAAGCTGCACTCCTATTTGTAAAGCCTGCCAAAACATTCAAGCTTCCAAGCATAGGAAAATCTAGTTAAAGTAACAGTGGTGGGAAACGTAGGAAGTCTTGAGCCTGCTAAAAATGCATCTGGATGCAAACCCGGCTTGTCCTGTGGATAAACGGGACAGTGCCTGATATGGAAGTGGGGCTGGGTATTTAACCCCCGCGATTTTCTGCAGTCAGGCGCCAGCTTTGCATCCCAGAAGGAATTCCTTGAGAGAGGAGTAAGCACTGCCTTGCTGTTTTGATCTGTCACGCAGTACTGAGCGGGGATCTGCTATTAGGATCAAGTGATCATCTCCTCTGTGATTAGTTTTCTTTTAATGCAGGCAACGAATGACACCAGCATAGCGTGAGTTCCTGGTGTGCTGTTCAAGTTATGTGGGAATCATACGGTTCTCCTTTTCGCTAATGTGTGAACACTAGATAACAAGCATTTTATTTACGACTTCTAATGAATGATATTATATTGATTCCTGAACTTGGAGTTAGAGTTGTGTCAGTATCTTCGTTTGCACCTGCACTCACTCTCAGTTTCTCAAAATAGAGCGGAGGCGCGCATGTGAAAATCCCTCTACGTTTCACAGGCTGGTTTGAAAATCTCAGTACTAGCCCTTTAATAGGCTGAAGGTACAGGGTCAGCTCTATGCAAACATGCCAAGAGAAGTCTCGGCCTCGGGTTTCCACAAGGACCTAACTACTGCACGTTGAAAATGAGCATTCATTTTTTGTCTTGCAAATTAGCAAGCAGTCAACTGAGGGGAGTCCTCAATCATTATGCAAATAATAAAGGGGTAAAATCCCCTTTTCTTTTTATAAAAGAGCACACCCTTTAGCACATCCTCGGAATTAATCGGTTTTAAGGATTGATTACTGTAAGGCACTGCAATCTGCAGTGACATTAAAACATTAAAACGAAACCTCTTAAAACCCCCTTTTGAAAAGCTAACCAAACGTGGGCTGCAGGGGTATTTCCTGGCCAGCTGTGTTGATTCCGAGAAACTTTTCTAGAATCTGGCACGACACTTTCTAGCATCTTACGACTGTTTCACACTTCCGCTTTTACAACATCTTCTGAATATTGGAAAATTACCTATAAACATGAACGTCTACATGAAAAAACGTGTAGTATGTACTCACGTCTCTCAGGATGTTGCAAACCGCCCTTGAAAAGTCTGTAAGTCAATGAAGAGTTTTGAGGTTACACACTACGTGAGGAATATGGAATTATATACACACAACTACCATCTTGATGGCTGATGGTAATCTTCTGAGTAAGCAATTTTAAAAAATTTCAAGGAAAATGCTACCCTCTGTTTCCATGAGAAGGAAAGAAAAAAGAAAAAGGTGCAAGATAGATTCACAGGAAGGAGCACTGTTTTCTGCTTCCCCTCAGCTTTCCAAAAATGGACAGGTTCTCTCTGCTCCTCCTATCCAACCAGTTATCCAGCTCCAGGACAACATAGCACGTTGCCGTTTGCATCTGCAATATGGGTCCATCATCCAACCCTACAATTCAGCAAGTCCACGCTGCTGTGCAGAGGGAACAGGAGGAGGTTTGGGAACTTTCTGGAGACATGATCTCCGCTGTGACAGGGCTTTGGTTTTCTCCTGAAAGAACCCTGCGGGGACAAACTTGTGGCATTCCCTGTCTGCCATCTAACTCTAGCTTCACTTGAGTTGTGTATCAGCTCAACACGATTAAACCTTGCAGAGAGTGGTTTAGTAAAGCTTTTCTTTCATAATTATCATTTTGCCTACTGAAAAAAAAAAAGGTATTTTTGTGGTCTCACCCAAATACAAAATGACCTCTTTGGCAGGTTCAGGGATTTTTTTTGTAGTGTGTCTAAAAGGTTATTGCCTGTTTTCATTCATATATGGAGGTGACACCGTGTTGAGAGGGCGGGTGTCTTTGCAGTACAGGAATTCCCGGCCAGGACAAGGAGCACACAAGGAAGATGCCATTGTGTACTGTACCCAGGCCAGTTTTCATCTGCACGCAAAAGTGGGGACTCTGGGAACCCGGGTGGCCACCGCTGTGTGCCCACACACTCGTGTTGTGTATATATACTTAGCAACGTTCCTTTGCTGCTGAGTGTACTCTTCACCTTTGAGGAGCTCCGAGGGTAAGTATTTTCACTAGTTTGAAGATGGGGAAACTGAGACGGGAGAAAGCCAATGGCTTGTATAAGGACGGAAGCCCTGGGTGGCTTGGGACTGTGAGACTCACAGTTCCGTATTTACACCCTGCAACCACAGTACTGTGCAACAATAATGTTTCAGATCATTCCCATTTGTGGAGGAAAAGGAGACCATTCAAATAACTAAATAGGCCCCTGCCCTGGAATGGGAATGCATCCATTTAAAATGTATGTCATAGGAAATAAAGGTAGGCTAAGTTTTTGCAGGTCGTCTTGAGGTTTTTTTCCCCTTTCTCTCTGTTAATTGCATTATTTCAGCATCCACATTCTAAAGGACTTTGTAATTGAAGTGGCTGTTTGTTAAAAGGAAACTTCTTAGGGTGGCTCAGCTTAATTGTGTTCTCGTTGGAGTGAAACAGGATGCTTGGCCCGAACCTTATTTCCTTCATTTCACTCTGTTCTATTACAAGCACTTGCCTGCATCCTGCAGCGAAACACCGGCGCCGCCGCATCTTCTCGCGCAGGGGGCATTTCGAGGGATGCGGGGTCGCGGGCAGTTTCATTTAGCCTTCGCTGGGGCAGTGGGGATGCCCGTGTCTTCTTCCCGTGGGCAATTCTATAAAGCCAATTTTCCACTTTTCCCTGATTCCACTAGAGGGGGTTACACGTTCTAGTTCAGAGTCCTCCAACAGCCCAAGAGAAGATGGAGCTGCTGTCCACCTATATTTTTAACCGGTACAGTTAACTCATACACGCAATAATGAGCTGGCACTACTAGGGCTTGAGACCTTAATAACCATTACAAAAATCATTAATTACCAGGAAATTAGAGAGGTGTCTGTTAAGCGCTTAAATTTGCAACCTTCTGTCCACCACCAAGAAATCCAAACGCTTGCCTGAATCATAGCTCACTTCCCACACATGGGTTATAAGCTATATCTTGTTTATTTCTGCATATATTACTCTCAGTAAATGATTAGATTTCTCACCCATGACCCAGTATGCTGTTTGCAATTATTTCTTATATTAAATTAATCACTCCATATTTGCTTTGAGAAATTATGTATGATGTATCGACGCACGCATGTGTATAAGCGTGTGTGAGCACATGAACCTTCCTGATTGCCTTTCCTCTTGTATGGCAAATTAGAAATAAAGGGCAGGAAAACTGGTGGAGTTACACTGACGGGAAACTAGCACTGCGGGGAGGGGGGAAACTGCTATGCAAACTTTTCTTTCTTTTGTATTTTAAGGATTTCCACTTATTTACTGCATTCTAAGGCGATGGACAGTGTCATCTTCATGAGCAGATACGTGAACACTTGCTGCTCCGTGTTTTAAGGGTGCTGGTGTGGCCTGCACCCAGCCTCGTCTTTTCCACCTCCCACGGCTTGTGGTTTGGCTGGGTGGGGTGATTGGTGTGCACGTGGACTCTCACCGCACCTTTGGCACTCCGTGTAGCAGTAATACTACCCAGATACCTACTGTGCAGAATCAGATCCTTTGTGAATTACTTACTGGGTGAAAGTAGTTCTCATGGCTTGTGACTTTTTCCTAGGTAACGTAAAGCCTCTCCTTTATGCAATGATTATTTGCAGTAGCTTGTTTTCTAGGAAAACTAAAGCTTCTGCTGTGTATAGAAACAGGACTTCCATCAGTTTGGGCTCTTGTAATGTTTTTTTATAAAAAGCTTTCTAGCTCTGTTTAGTTTCCATCTAACCTTTTAGTTTTTTCATTCTCTCAGATTTCTGTTCCATATTGTGTTTTATTTTTCATTGCAAGACTTTCTCTGTCTTCTCTGAACATGATTTCTTCTCAGCAAGATTCACCCCCAACAACTTCTAACCCTGAGCTGAATTTACAGATCCATTGTGTTCGAGTGGGTTCAAAACGAGATGGAAATACTCACTTCTAATCTGTTATATTTCTGAGGTGCTAATTACTTTGCCACCTCTTATTTGCTACCCGGATCAAACTGGCAACCCGAATGCTATGAGAAGGTCTTTTCATAATCTTTTAAGAAAATGATATGGAGTCGTTTACTTCTGCAACAAGTAACTTGCTTCAGGAAGGGGATCACTGGGACCCAGACAGTTGTGATAAGGTGGATGTCAAATCATAAACACTTCAGCTTGGAAAGAAACCAGAATGACACCTATTAAAACCCAAGGTTTAAACAAGGTTTCATGACTTCTGTCTGTACACATGTAGTGTTCTTTACCCACATACAAAGGGTGACGTACAAAGTGTTTTCTTGAGTTTTTGACTCTGTTCTCGCTTAGCTAATACTAATAACCCGTTCAGGGACACTGGTTTACATCACCGCAGCGGATGATCGTCTCGGTTACACCTCGTTGCAGTGCAGCAGGGCAGAGACGGGAGGGAAGCGATAGTGCTTTGGAAGAAACGGCCTCGTACCTTCGCAGAGTTGCGGATGTGCGTGTGCCCTTACTGACACACAAATGAACCCTGGGGTTTGAAGTATTACGTTGTTTTGTCTTCTGGGCTGCCTGGAGTTCTTCCAAGCGCAGCTAACAAAGGCTTGAAGCGAGGATTCAAAACATCACGGGAGGAAAAAAGAAAACAATCTTTGCTAAAGACTAGACTGGTTTTTTGGTCTGTTGCCAGGTAGGCAGGGGAAGGTGCACCCAGCTCACGCGGCGGCAGCGAGCCCCGGGCAGGTACCCAGCTGCCTGCACAGATGCCAGGCAGCTGCCGCTTCGCAAGCTGGGGAGGAGGGGGAGGCAGAGCTGGGTGTAGTAGAGCAACAGGTTTGGGGAGAAGGAAGGGGGCATCCCTCCTGGGAAACACTCCTGTGTGCGCCAGCCAAGACCTCCTCGTAGGCTTTGTCTTGGTTGCCTGCTCGCCTCCTTCCTCTCCAGCCCCAACCAAAAATACAGTTCATCACAAATGAAGGAACCATTGTTCCAGTTAGACATTATCAAACAGTCTGGATTATAGACAGACAGATAGATGCACTGGGTAGAAAGTATTTTCTCTCTTTACACAAGCAGAATTTACCTTAACCCTGTAAGCCTTTGCTTTCTCTTTTGGACTGAACGGAGGCTGTTAAGGGCAGTTCTGATGGCAGGCTTCAGTGTATGGAGTGAAATATCCAGTGTCTGCTCACACATGGAAACATACAGTTGCATGGAAAACAATTTTATCAGTATCTGAACCTAAAAGGCGCCAAAGCTTCGTTTGTATATAGACATTTCACTTGGTTTTGCCAAAAAGAGTGTGCTGATGGTAAAGCAAAATATCACGTGGCTCTGTGTGTACCTACTTAACCTCGTAGCCCTGAAACTGATGAATCCTTCATTAAAAAAGGAAGTCCCAACCCAAATAGCTTAACTTTGGCCCTCAGTCTGCAGCAGAAGGGTTCGGCCTATGGTTTCAGTTCATCGTGGGTACAGTGTGTCAGTGGAAGAGGCCATCCACCCTGTCTGGAAGCCTCCAGCTGTACAAAGCACGCAGCGTGAGTTACTAGAGGCAGGAGCATGGAAATACCCACAGCACCTTCCTACCAGGGCACCTCTGGCGAACTCCTTCCCTCGTGGGAGGAAAAGTCCGGGTGGCTAGCAGTACCTGAGGGAGGCCCAGTTAGCGCCTGTAGCTGTTTCGCCTGTGCGATCACAGATCCCATTGAACACAGCTGCCAGGATGATAATCACTTGCAGCCAGTGACATTTTTCATGAATGCTACAGTTTGAGAGGAGCATATTTTTTGATCTGCTATCCCTCCCTCCACTATCTGTCAGAAGTTGGTTATAATCAATTGGCACTCATACAACACGTCTTCTAACCAGCCAAGGATCTTTAAAATAGCTTCACCTACTTCTGTTCTCATTTTTCAGAGCAGGGATTTTGAAGCTCGAGGAGTTGACACGCCTCACTCCAGGTCACTCAGGAATCAGTGACAGAGATGCCGCTGGAGCGGGGCACGAATCCTCTTGGTTACTTTTCTACGCTGGCGTTTCCTCTGTGCTTACCTTAAGCGTTTTTCCTCCTCCTATTTCTGTCTGACATCCTTTACTAGTAATTTGCTAAGCTCAGGATTATGCGAGGGAGTGCATTTTCAGTCATAGGATGCTCATGTGCTTCACGGACCAGGGTGAAGCTCTGTTGCACACTTGTTGCCCCATACACACACGTACACAAGCACCATCTGGGCACTGACCATCAGGGAATCAATTACACCAAGAGGGGTGAAAACGTGAGCTTGTGAATTACAGTAACAAGCAGGATCACGCTCACCATCTCTGTGGAATAGATCTGTCCAAAACAAGTCATCCCTTTTCCTACAAAAGTAACGTTCATCTACGTGCAGTCTCTGATGAGCTGTGTCACAACAGAAACGGTAATCCTGACACTTACCAGTAAGCTGCTTTTGAGGAAAACAGCGGGTGAGGAGGGTAAACAGGTTGTAGAGGAAGGTAACGGGAGTGGGATGGTGATTAGTTTTCAATGCCATTCCAACCATTCAGCAACTAAATAGATTGTAAGTCTGAACAAAGGAAGCTGAAATAGAAAAAGATGACTTTTCCAGCTCCTGAGTTCTTCAAGAGATGCCAACCATTCCCGAGTTAAACACCCTTACTTGCTATAAACCAAATACTAATTATTTAATGATCCAGAAAGCGGTGAGCCTTTGAAAGCCAGAAAAGACAAGGAGCAGCCTAACTATGTGTGGGAGCTGGCTACCTCATGGCTGATCCTCTTCAGGGCTCCCTTGATGCCTCTTCCCTTTGTCCCATGCCTGGTGTTGACCCTTCCCCCTGCTCCCCCCAGTAAAATTCAGTCTCTGCTGCCTTACGGCTACTAGTTACCTCACAGTCACTTTTGTCTTTGAGAACCTCCTTACCCATAAAGGAAATTTAATTACTCAGCTGCATGAAGGCATTTACTATTAAAGTATCAGTGTGAAGCTAAGAAAGAGAAAATAATATTCCAGATACAAACAGCTGGTGTCTGGGTGAGAAGGACTTCAGGAATATTATAGCTGGAGAGTCCTTGCTGTGAACTCTTGGGTTTGTTCTTTGTCTGCAAGCCTGGCTTCTGATCCCTGCTCTGGGTTTACAAATACCAGCCCTGCTTCTGGCTTAGAGGATGAATACAATAGAGTTTTATTGTAGATTGTTTCTGAACAGAAGTCCATACCAGAGACCTGCTGTATTTTTCAAACTTTTCAGTTTGTTTTGAAGGCAGTTAAAAGAGAAAAAGCAAACAAAAAACCCCACCGACTAATTCAGAACCCTCTAACTGGTCTGACAAAAGTTCAGTGTGAGGGTTTGGTTTGATATGCCTAATATATCCATTTCTGCAGTTTCCAGAGAGCCACTTGACTTTTTTGTTTCTATCTTGATTTCATCCTTATGGCCTGTCCTCTTCTGGCCTTCTTTCCTGCTTTGACTCTTCTGCACGGTGCCCTGACACTGCTTCCAGCCGTCGGCTAAACTTTGGATTTCCCTGCCCCGGAGCACTGCCCAGGGGCTCGGAGCATGGCCCAGGGGCTCGCCCTTTATTCTAGCAAAGGCTGGGACAGGCCATGCCCAGCCATACTGCAGGTCCTGGGCTCTCCTACAGCAGATCACACCCAGTCAGTTCCAATGACATGGTCAGAAGAGAAAATGTAAATCAATCCAGAAGAAAAGCTCTCTGTTGTACTAGTGAAATTTCAAGTTTATCAGTAACAGTTCTTCACATAAACATTGTCAGAAATAGATTGTTAGTTTACTCATCTCTTTACTTCATTTTGTCTGGAGGGAAGTAGTTCTGTGGGAATCAAAAAAGAGATTAAAAAAAAGACTTTCCTGAATGACCTTCATTTTTTGCCAAAAGATTTGCAATCAAGTCTTACATGTCAGAATGACTAAGGGTGAATGGATGGTGGGACACGCGTTCTTCTCGAAAGCTTTCGTGTGCCACGGTGTGAGCTGGGGAGGCCGCATCACCAGTCGTACGGCATATGTTTAAAAATATTGTTGAAATCTAGCTCCTTTAAAAAAATAGTATACAACCCAGCTTTTTAGTGACTGCAGGCACATACATTTTCTTTGTGGTTTTCTTTTTTTTTTTTTTTTTTTTTTTCCCCCTGGTGACTGAAACTGAGCTCCAGGGAAGCTATTTAGGGACACATGTAAGTGCCATTGACTTTTAGTCAGATAGCAGGTCCATAATTGCTTCTGAATAGTGGCATCGGTTACGCGACAGTTAGGATCAATGTATTTAACACGTGCAGTAAAAGTTTTGCTTTTCTGCAGAGAGGGGAGCTTCGGATTCTTCCGAGGCTGAAATCAGCATGTCGCAATGTTTTCGGAATTCTGTGCCTTTGACTTGATTAGCTGGGATCTGATTTTCACCGAGGTTCAGCGTATGTGACCTCTGAAAGATTTAGACAGCTTTATGTGTTCGTATTTTTTTGCTACTTCATGTTGCTGGTATCTGGCACTTCCTATAGCTAGATGATATTTGCATATTGTATATAATGATTGTTTACGTAATATTAAGTTGCATTTCTGACTTAAATGGATCATTATATAAAGCTGTGAAGTTCCACAAAACAGCTCTGCAGTGTAAAATACCACAATGTAAATTATGGCATACTTATTATGTGTTTCTTATATTGTGGACTCTTTTCTTGTACCAGAGAAGCATATGAAAATAGTAATGTTTGTTCCCCCCCCGCCCCCATGCTATTATTTATAATTTCTACTGCCATGTCTTACATCCTGTTTCACAACGAGAGTTAGAAACTCTTGTTTAACTGTTGAGCAAGTCTGAACAAACTGATCACAAATGAGGACAGTTCTGATTAGATGCACTAAGAAAATAAAAGACAAAACCCAGGCTCCTCTCCTGGATGCAACCTGACTGCCAGAGTAGTTCCCACAGTACTGCACAGATAGCTAGGTTCATTTTGGAGCATCCAGCTGTGAGGTGACACACTTAATGCACCAGTAATCTGATCCAGTATAGAAAATCTTTGGGGCCTGATTCTCCAGTGCCTCTCACCTTGTGCAGTCATTTGTAGTGAACAGCCCGAATGCCTGCACGCTGTAAAAGCAGAATATAAAATATTTTGCACTGCTTACCCTTCCCTACATACCTGTAACCACACGAGCAGGTGCATGAGCTGGAACAGGCTTGAAGTTCCTAAGACAATCTTATTTGTATGGAATTGTCAGATTCTTTGTTTTCTTTAGACATAAAGTATAAAGATGTGTGAGCCTTCTAGACGGCGATCGTAGGAGCATCACCAGAGGATACTTGCAGGGCGACAGAACCATGCACACACTTACAGATGCGTAGGTCTAATACTCAAACACAGGCTAGGACCAGTGCTAAATCTGAGCCTTTCTTCAGAAATTCGGGTGTTGCTGGCTGTTTGTTTCCTAACCCAGCAATCGTTTCGGAAAAGGAGTTCCAATGCCAATTGTGCATCGGTGATTGCCCCGTCACAAACACAAACGAGGTCGCATTGCACTGCAACCTCCTCTCTCCCTTTGTTTTTATGACAGTAACTCAGTGAGACTGGGGGCTGTGTTACTCCACAAAAGATGGTAGTGCAAGAGAGCAGCTCGATGTGAAAAATGGTGTAGCAAAAACTGTACAGGCACAACGGTTTTTCAAAGAAAGATCACAAATAAACGGAACAAAGTGTCTCATAAGGAACAGCACTTTTGGCAGGGGATTTGACCACTTTTTGACTTAATTTTTCTTTGGTTTTGTTATGTTTGTTTTTCTTGAGGGTATTGTTTACTGTGTTCATGCTGGATGATAAACCTACAGCAACTGTGCTAGATTTTAAACAGGGTCGCACCATTTTCTTTTTTCAATTAATTTTAATATTAATTACTGCACCTAAATATAAAAAAAAATACTCTACCTTGCACCACAGAGGTTGATTGTATTCAAATTTAGAGGCTTTTGGCAGTGACAGGAAATTGAGTCATTTTTTCTGTCTTTTTTACAGCATTTTTTTCTCTTGTTTTCATTTAAGGAACACTGTAGAGATACTGATCTTAATAAAACAGTATATACAAATCCCTGTTCCTGTGCTGCCGATAAGACACTAAGTGTTCAGTCCTGCTAAAACTTACTTACAGGAACTGGCCTCTGTTTTGAGAAGTCACAGATGATTTTGATTACCTCCTTTTTTCAGTCGGTGACCAGTTTTAGAAAACGGGGCTAGCTTTAAAAAATGAAAGGCACCTGCTTTTGGAAAACTCGGGGCCACCTGAGGCACCGCAAATCGTAGAGCACCCACAACTCCTAATGGCTTTGAAAACTTTAGGTTGCAGTCCTTGCTCGACTTCAAGGCGCACGCTGTGCACAACGCTGCGCCACGCTGACACACCTGGATTACTTGGAGGTCTGGAAGTGCCACACTTGCACTGTCCTAATGGTCTGCCCTGACTAATTAGTCCTAAACGACCCCCACTGAGCCATGCAAGACACATTCCTAGTGGTCTCCATACGTAAGTAAGCATCACCACATGGTTTCTTATCCTGCGAGTGCTTCCTCCACCTCCAGTGGAGGCTCCATGGAAAACACTATTAATTAACCTGGTGGTGGGGTAAACAGCCAAGAAAGAAAGGGGACAGCCGGAATATATGCATGAGACCACCAGCTGCCATCCTGGAATGGTTCTCTGGCTTTTGGTAGGCACAAGTGAAGGTAGAGTTTGGGGGTCTCTGCCTTAGGCCACAGGATTTCCTCTCCCTCTGTCTCACAGCATATAAACTATGGTCTTGGGATGCTGTCACTTGATCAGTCATTTTGGTATCGAGAAAGGTATATTCCTCTATTAGGGAATAGTTGTGGGCGGCACAGGATGTTTTCACAGCCTTTGTAGCACGATGGAGTCACGGGTCGGCTGAGAGGTTGGATTTGGAAATGGAGTCTATGAGAATACACATATTTATTAATCTGTTGGAATTCATGGAAAATGTTCAGTGTGGATTAAGGCTGAAGTTAAAAAGAAATCTGGATTTTTGCCTAGGAGAGAAGCAAACCTAAATGAAGTGTTCTGGGGTTTGGGTCCTCCCTCCTCCTTTTTCTTGGGGAAGGGTTGAGGGGTGGGCTTCGGATGTACGCTCGTCCTAAGAAAGATTAGGGAGGATCTGCCCTAAACTGTAGCTTTGTAATCCCTGCACTGGGCCCGTTTAACTGCTTGACATGTGAAAATATTGTGTTAATGAAGTTCCAGCCTGCTTCTTAAATCCATCCTTGTGACTGTCTTTATTCATCTGTGTGTCTTGATAGATTACGTTTATTTTTATATATGTGAGTAATCTCATTGAAATCTGAGAGTTACTAATGGTAGCATGATAGATGAGTGTTGCCTGGGCTGGTAATCCATTGTTGAAACTGAAAGCTGTTTACAGATTCTTGTAATATTTAATTTTTGCTCAGCATAGACGACTAAAAACAAGTATCTTAACTTTTTCAGCTGGCTTCCTTTTCTTTCTATCGTTCCGTATGCCTGCAATAGTTCAAATTACAGAACACCTAATCAACATTTAATTTAATCAACATTTCCTGTTTCTTTCAGATTTTGTACCCACCTTCTACTAAAAATAAACGTATTCCTTATTTAGTTAATAGGACCTAAACGTGGGATCCAAACTTCATTTCAGACCATCAGTTACCCTGCTGAAACACGGCTCTTATCACTTAGTTTGAGGAGCCAGCTAAGAAGGAACTGATGGAGACCCCTACTCAGGGACACAACAGCAGCATGTTTTATGTTCCCCGGGAAGTTACTTGGATGTCTTTCTGAAATATCATAGCCGAGATTCTCTGTTGCCTCTGGGAGAACGGAGACAGGACCTGCGTAAGAGCAGATTGCTTCATTTAAGTAACAGGCTTTTCCTGCTAACAGAAATCAGTGCAAGTATCACCCTGATTTTATTACGGAGAAGCAGATGAGCCATGCTGAACGCAGAAGACGAGAGCGATGCTTTGACTGATTAGGACCACAGAAGGGTGTTCTTGTGCTGAGGCAGTCTGATGCAAAAACAGATGTTTGTAAGTTCCTAAGTGGTTTCTTCATTTTGATAGGGCTCTGAGGTTATCACAGTGCCTCCATAATTGGATTACATTGGCACAAGGATAATGTTGGTCTACAGGACTCGGGCTTTGTTCTTCAGTGCTGTCATTTATACCTCTGGAAGGTAGCACTAAACTATTTCCTTAGGAGAAAGGTAACATTTTACCCCAGCTTTTGTGAAAATGAGTGTACCAAGACTCGATGTACTAGAAAACTGGATCTCTCTGAATTTTCCAGGAGGATGAGGCAAGGAAGTGCCTGCAGTAGGTGGTGAAGAGTCGTAGTGAAGGGACGAAGTCAGGGAGGGCTGAAGACACTTTTCCTACGGAGTCATGCCTAAAAACGTAATTGTTAAACTTACAGGCACGGGGCTGGGGGCAGCTTAGTGAACGCAGGCCTGTGTATAAACCACCACTGATTGCCAGGGGCATGCTGCTCACCGTAAAGGTGGGTGATCCTTCCCGTTTACACAGTTGTGTCCCACGAACTCGGCTAGAACGGAACCAGGCTCGAGCCGTGCTTCCCTCACCTTGGGAAACTGAAAGCTAGCCAGAGCTTTGCAAATTTCAGATTTACAATAGGTAGCAATCTTCGCACAGTAGCCAACCTTTCTTTGGGCTAGTCGTGCCAAAAACTTTCTTTGTGCTTTCTTTAGTTATTCGGGGTGGAAAAGTGACTTGAAGCTGTGCTGCCAGCTGTGTCCAGCCCGTGTGTACTAACACTCAACATCCTGTGCTCTCGGATACGCAGAGCTAAGCAAGGACACGTCTTCAGGTTCTACCAAAACGCATTTGGTTGACTGAAGATTTTGAAACGAGTCGATGCAGAAATGATAACATCCTTCCTTGAAATAAATTAATAAAAAGAACAAGCAGAATCCATCCTCAGCAATAAATAGTAAAAATTAAATTATTATTGGCACTCACAATTATTGTTCGTGAGTTTGGAAATAGGATGATAGTCCTTGAGGGATGAAACGTCCTCATTATTTAAGAAAAATTCAAATGCAGCTAGTACCAGTCCAGTGGGGCTTTTTTTTTTTTTTAATTCTCTTTTCCACTGAACACCTTAATCCTATTGTAGAAGTAGAAAAATACAGCTCCTGTGGAGAGCATAATACAATCTCACACCATTGTGCTTTTGATCTTAAATAAAATGCACCCGCATTTGGCTTTTTCTCTTTGCTCCAGATTAGTTTTGGACCAACCGCCCTAATTCCTTTCTTGTCTTGAACTGCAAGGAACTTCATGATGATTGCAAGGAGGAGTTGTCACAGAGCGAGAAGTGAAGGGGGGAGGTGGGGGCAGTGCTTATGGAAAAAAAAATTGATAGGAATCATATCAGTAGAAAAGAGGTCTGAAAGATATGGGGGACACACATCAGCATAACCCAGAGACTGTAGGGTTGTAGAGCACGAGGCTTGAGATTACCTGAGAGGGAGCGGAGCTTTGTACAGCATATTGCAGGATCCGTGCCGGTAGTGAGGTCTGCCAGCCATCGGAAGGGGGTTTGCCTGAGCCAGGGGGCTGCCAGCCATCAGCAGGGAGTTTTCCTGAGCAGGTGGAGACTGAGGACCTGTGACTTTGATGACCAGTATGAGAACTTGTGCAGAATTTGGTGGGCAGTGTAGCGTGAAACTTTGCCAATCATCAGGTGGACACCTTTCTCAAATGTCTGAATTTGATCCAGGGGAAGCTAGTTTGAGTAGGGAGGGCTTTTTTTTTTTGGATACAACTGGGCCATGGGCCACTACCCGTCCGGCCTGTTTGGCTCGCTACAGCCAGGCAGTGAACAGGTCCCGAAAGCCACGCTGGCTCCCTGGCACCTCAGTCCCGTGCCGGGCCAGCAATGCTGCTGCAGAGCTCGGGAGCCCCATTCCTCTCCCCCCTCACCTTCTCCAGCTGGCCGGGAGGGCTGATGCTCCGGTCCAGCCTCGTGCCAGGCAGCGGGGCGTTGGATCCGCGCTGCTCCCACCCCACCCACAGGACTCCCGTGGGAGTTCCTGCCACAGAGGTAGGGAGGAAGCCAAGAAAGAAACATTCCTCCACCTCTTTTTTTTATTTTTTTTCTTTTTCCCGTCAGGGTTACCACCCTCTCTTCCCACTCCTACGGAGAGGTCTGGAGTCTCACTGAATCAGCAGTTGTGAATATTATCTGTGCTGTTAATGGTTTGCATCTTTTTGCATCAAAGGGTAAAATCACTTAGGGAACAAACCACTGAAAAGAGAACATACAATAACGGATCCAAGCAGGGAAAAAAAAAAAAAAAGGAGGTTGTAATGCTCATGAATTCCAGATGATGACTTTTTAAATCCCCAAGAAGGCAGTGAAATTGTTTGATTGTTCTTGTTAATTATTGGACTTGTCCCAGTATCAAATATTTGTAGAAGATAAGACTTCCCTCGTGGAGATGAATAATGACTGAACTTGCTCTTCTTTGAACAATTTGGCTGGGGGGTGCGTAGTTCGGCGTTGCCCACTCGGGGGCTCAGACCGCTCGC
>NW_010248306.1:430-1571 GCF_000690775.1 Eurypyga helias | reverse complement strand
GTGGTGGCTAATCCTTGCCTCGGCATGGCTTCAAAGCTGCAAAATTAAACTAATGTTAGAACAAATTCAAACTAAACGCTAATTTCCCATATCAAATCCCCCCTTTTCTTTCTTCTTTAGCAAATTCCTATGCTTGCCACCTTTAGTGTTTTACTTTCGCTCATGGTTTTCTGGAGTATTTTCATAGCAGAAAAGATTTTGAGCTGCCTAATCATATTTCTTAATTTGCACCAGAATATTAGATTAACTACTGTTACTATCATAGGATATATGAGCACATTCAGTACCTTAGTAGTGGAAGGAGATTGCCTTATAAATATATCCCACCAATGATGTTCTCCATCCCTTTTTACCTGTTCAATGACCTTATATATTCTTTCTATGTCATGTTGGATTGTAATTAAGGTTTGCCTTCCATTTTCCTGAATTTGTTTAAGCATTTGTTTTAAATTTTTATGCTGGAGTAATTCTTTCACTAACTCTAAATTCATTCCTATAGGGGCAGGTTGCAACTTTTGTATTAAAGTATAATCAGCTCCTATCAGCTGGTAGGATATAATTGGAGATGAGTAGTTAAAATCACAGTCATATAACCTCTTGAAATTACAAATACAAATATTACTATGATCTTCCATGTCAGTGATGGATTCATCTATATAAATTTTGTCACAGGGAGTTCTTAAACATGCACATCCACTTTCTGTATATATTACCACCGTGTTAGTAGAGTTGTCTGGGCGGATTTTAAAGTGACAGATGCTCTGTTCAGTGTCTAAACAGATATCTTGGGCCTGTAATGTATCTCCCTCACAAATGTAGCCCTGGTGTTCCCTCGTAGTGTATGTTTTTATATTAACTGTTAGCCACCCGTTTCCACTTTGTCTTACCCACTGTCCATGTTCTAAAGGATGAACCAAAGTCCCATTATGGAATATCCCTAATGCAACGATAGGATAGATATCATACACGGTGGCCTCAGATATGGTTAACATAAATGCTGTGGCTATGTTATTAAAAGGATTATATGTGAAATTAATTAACTTCCACCAAGATTGAAAGTTCCGCTCCAACTCTGTTGCGTTTTCCTAAATGACCTTTCGAATTTTTAGAGGTAATATGCCTTCCTCTCTTTCTTTCACGA
>NW_010248306.1:0-317 GCF_000690775.1 Eurypyga helias | reverse complement strand
AGTGAAAGGCTAAAGAGGTACTATTTTGTGCTGCTCTTATTGCTTCAGCCATGGATCCTAGGCTTTCCTCATTTCAATAATCTGGAATGGGCTTTCTCATTTCGGCTTTAAAGGCGAATCTAAAAGAGATCTGATATATACATAATCACCAGGTTTAATATTGTGTATGGGCCCATCAAGACCTCGAGCTCTGGTTCCCAAGACCATCTTCTCTGTTTCCTGAAGTTGGTTTTGCAGGCTTACTATATAGTCAGTTAATATCTTGCTCCTGACCTGAGTTGACATTCCAGCTTGTACAATGTAGGGCCTCCCATACA
>NW_010248305.1:0-750 GCF_000690775.1 Eurypyga helias | reverse complement strand
GCAATGTGGTTTGGGAAGAGACACTAAGAATCAGGGTATCGTCAAAATCCCAGGAATGTGCTTTGAGAAAGTACAGGGTATCATCAAAATAGTGAGAGACATAGTATCATCAATGCAGTTTAAAATCTAAAACAACATTAAAACTAGTGCCTTGTTCAAAATAGCTTAACATAGCAAAAGGAAGAAAGTCAAAACAGCTAACCCTCATCATAACAGAGCAGTTCAAACCTAAGAAAATGATGTGAGAACGTAACATGGTGTGTAACAGAGCACAGTGAGAAAGAGGAATAAAGTCAAAACAGCTAATCCTAATCAAATACCATTGAAATAGAACATGTTACGATCAAAAACAGCACACAAAATGTCATCTAAAGACTTAACAGAAAAAGGCATTTCAATTGCTGTATTATTCTAAGAATTAACCTTTAGCATTGCTGTCAGCCTAACGCAGAGCAAGAACATCTCAGTTACTATATTATTGTAAGGGTTAACCTTTGACACTTTTGTCATGCGAACATAAAGAATAAAAACATCAGGCATGTAACAATTCCCCCCTTTGGAAGTAGTTAGGTTTTCTGACTACTTCCATATATTCTTTTCGATGGTTCTCTTAGTATAATATATGCAGATCCCTATTACAGCCAATATCATAAACAAATAGATTATTCCTTCTAATAATATGGCTGTGCTCCCTCCTCTGTGTGTGGAGACGAACCTTTGACAGGCTGTAGTATAATTACTGGAGGTAAT
>NW_010248304.1:6229-6560 GCF_000690775.1 Eurypyga helias | reverse complement strand
CCCGGCCCGAGCCATGGAGCCGTACAAAAGCCCATCTTGAAGGGAGCAGGTTTCATTACGTTGGTTTTCCACACAGAAAAAATTAAAGGGGAGAGGGGAGGGAAAGCAGGGAGCTGGAACGGGTCCCAGCAGGGCCACAGCCCCCAGGGACCTGTGGGTGACTCTCCACACCTCCCTCCCCAAACCTGCCCTGGGCCTCCGCTGTGCCGGCACCATCCCGCCGCACAGCCCGGACCCCGTCCCGACCATCCCCAGGCTCCATTCACGGGAGAGCCAAGGCTTCCCTGGGCTGCCGGCAGGACCCGGCGCGGGGGCTTTACGCCCTCGCTGG
>NW_010248304.1:2428-6090 GCF_000690775.1 Eurypyga helias | reverse complement strand
GCCCCAAGCAGGGTCTTCCAACCCTTCACTTGGCAGAAAAGGCATTTTCCAGGCAGGAAAAGAGCCAGGGAACGTGAGGCTCCCAGGGCCGCCTGCCTGTCAGCAGGCAGGAATCACTGATCTACGACGGATGTCTCCGAGGGATGATAGGGCAGCGACCCTAATATTTTCTGCAGCGAGCACTCCTGTAAGCTACCTTTGTGCTGGAATGATAGGAATTCATTACAGACCACCCCCCACTGCGCGCTGGCTCCCAGGGGAGGAATCCGCCAGCTCTCTCCAAGCCTAAATGGGATTAGGTTATCTCCCAGCACTGACACCGAGACATGCGCAAACCGGAGAAGGCCCCAGCGCATCCAGCATCCATCCAGCCTCACCGAGACCCGATGGCACCCGCAGAGGCATCACCACTGGTCCCTCGGGATGGGGGACAAGCCCTCCAGACGAGGATCCACTCCAAAAGGGACACGGAGGAGAGATTTACGGGTGATGCTGGCCCTGGACACGTTCAGCATTGCTGTGCAATGTGGGCAAACGTCACCCCCGTCGTCTGGCAGCCACTGGATAACCCTCCACCCGCCATCACCCCGCATGGACCCTCACCCCGTCATCCCCCCGTCTGGAAAAGCGGGACGCAGCCACTGCTGCGTGGATGTTCCTCGGCAGGGTTGGTGCCGCCAGTGAAGCACCTCGATGCTGCTCTCCCGCGCTCGGCTGGAGATCGCCGGGCACAGGAGCGGCGCAAGGAGGCAGCCTGGGTGTCACCCGTGGCAGAGGGGGGATGCAGCCGGACAACCCCTTGCCCTGCCAAGCCTTCAGGAGGTCAGCACTGCCCTGGGATGGGCAATGCTGTTCCCAGGACAATCCCCCATAATGTGGCCATCCCCAGGCAGGGCCGTAACCGCTGAAACCACCTCAAACTCCATCTCTGGTGTCCGCAAAAATTGAGGTGGGAGCATCCTTACCCTCCGGCAAGGCTGCACCTTTCCCCACTCCCTCCCCCTGCTCTCAGCCTGCTGCAGGGCATGGCCATCCCGCTCCGGAGGCATCGCCACCTCCAAACGCCCACCGTGACCACGCAGAACCCAGACGGGACACACCACCCCCCGGACACTCTCCCAGCACCCACCCTCAGCCCAGGCAAACCAGCTGCCCGGGTTTGGTTTAAGCACTGCTGCGTTTGCAACCATTCTCCCCCTCTCCCTGCGGCTGCTGGATTCCCTCTCAATCATGTCAAACAAATCCAGAGAAAAACATGTTTGACTGCATCAAAGTTCAAACCTCCACCTGTCTGTGTCCCCGAGCAGAGGCCCTTTAATGCTGCAAAGATGTAAACTCCCCCAGGTCTTCATTATGTCTTACAGGCCCGATATTATATCAGATTATGGAATCATTAAACAAAAAAATTGTACTCCTCGCTGTCCAGAGGGGCCTCCAGTTACCTTGTCTAAATATAACAGCATCATTTTTAACCAAGGAGCTGGTAGTCCCTTGGGCCTTCATTATATTTCATGGGCCTGGGCTGGAATAGCATCTCGCTCACGCGTTGGAGAACTCATTCCACGCTCGGGTTGAGGCTGTGGCGAGCGGCACCGGATCCCTCCCAGTCCATGGGGCACGGCACCCAATCTCTCCCGGTCCACGGGGCATGGCACCAGATCCCTCCCAGTACACAGAGCACAGCACTGGACCGCTCCCGGTCCCGGGGTCATGGTGCCAGACCCCTCCTGGTCCACAGGGCCAGACCCCTCCCGGTCCATGGGGCACAGTACCAGATCCCTCCAGGTCCACAGGGCACGGCACCAGATCCCTCCCAGTCCATGGGGCACAGCACCGGACCCCTCCCAGTCCACGGGACACGGTGCCAGACCACACCCGGTCCACGGGCCACGGTGCCAGACCACTCCCGGTCCATGGGACACGGCCCCAGATCCCTCCCGGTCCATGCGACACGGTGCCAGACTGCTCCCAGTCCACGGGGCACAGCACCGGATCCCTCCCAGTCCACACGGCACAGTGCTGGACCGCTCCCGGTCCCTGGGTCATGGTGCCAGACCCCTCTTGGTCCATGGGGCACAGTACCGGATTCCTCCAGGTCCATGGGGCACGGCACCGGATCCCTCCCAGTCCATGGGACATGGCTCCAGACCCCTCCCGGTCCACAGGGCACGGCGCCGACCGGGGAAAAGTCACCGACACTGGCACCCACTCCGAAAGGAGCCAGGCAGGGAGGCACGTGCTGGGCTGCTGAGATGGAACAAAAGGCAAAGGAGAAGCAGATGAAGGGGGAAAAAGCCATGAGGGGCTGAAATCAGAGCTAGGTACGCGCCCAATTATTTTAATTGCGTGTAGGTGCCGTTTAGGGCTCACTGATGCGTCGCACATCATTGTTTACTGCTCCGAGCAGAACCAATTATGTTCAAACATCGAGGGGCTGAGAGACAGCAAATAAACAAGGCAGCGTGTGGTGGGATCCACTGTTCGTAGGTTTGCACCCGTCCGTCAGCGACCAGCCAGGCATGGACCAGGGAAAAGGGCCGGGGGGGGGGGAGGGCAGCTCACCCCTGCACCCGCCGCAGCCCCCGGGATGGGGTTTGGGGCAGGGGAGCCCCACGGCATCGCCCGTCTGAAGGCGGCAGCCGGAGGGGAGAGAAAAGAGCTCTGTTTGGGAAAAGAGGGGAAATAAATAAAGACGTAAAGAGAGAGTTTCTTGCGGGGTTTTGACACGAGTTGTCAGAGTTGGTGGTGCGTGTGCTCCTGTCTTTACAGTAAATAACTGTCAGCAATTAGGCAGTGTAGGTGTTACAGGGGGAGTAACCCATCAGTCAGGGGGTGGTGGAGGCCACGAGGCCGTGTCCCCCAGGGCAGAGCTGCCATGGGACAGCAGCTGGCCCCGGGGTCCAGCCTGTCATCAAGGTTTGGACTCCCCAGGGTGGCTGGAATCCCCGGAGAGACTGTGCCACCCCTGCTGACAGCCAAGACCGTGGCTACTGCAGCAGTGCCCGGGGCCACCATGGGCTGTGGAGGCAGAAGCTGCACCCAGAGGCTGTATGGAAAATACCCTGGGTTTGGAAGAGGTCACTGTCCCCTTGCTCGTGCCCCGTGTCAGGATGATGCTGGCACACAGCAGCCAGGGCAGGTGTTGTGGGTAGGGAGCTCCTCAAGCAGCACCTCGCGGCTCTGACGCGGGAGATCAGAGGTGCGGTGGCACCATCCACATCCCGAGCGCAGGAGGCATCTCCGGTGGAGACCCAGGGCTGCACCGGCAGGTCCCGGAGCCCAGCCAGCTGCCTGCACCCTGCCCACCGCAGAAAGACCCTGTCTGGGGCTGGGCTGAGCCCCTGTAAGCTCAGGTGGTGAAGAGATCGGAGCCGCTGAGCTGCACCACGGGCCCTTGTGCTCAGGTCCGGGAGGTCCAGGAGATGCGGAGCCCCCAGTTCTGCCCCACGACCCCATGGGCAGAGCCAGCTGGGGCTGGGGAAGGCTCCCAACAGGAGCCAGACACAAACTGTTGGATATGGGCCCTTCCCTGCCTCGGGTATCATCAGGAAACCCAGCCACAAGGTAAGAAGAGAGACACGTGGATGAATTCCCTACGGAGATTCCAGCCGAAGCTGGTTGCGGGGGAACGCACCGCCATCCCTGTTCCAGGTGGGAAGCCC
>NW_010248304.1:1948-2339 GCF_000690775.1 Eurypyga helias | reverse complement strand
CCCACCCCCATCCTCCCCGCTGCAGACATCTCCATCATCTTCCTCCCACCCTGCCTGGCAATAATTGGCTCCAGCTCCAAGCCTGCACCTTCCCTCCTCCCGGGTTTGAACTCCCCTCTGCTAAGAACAATGTAATAGCAGTTTAGCCTCTCCATCTGCAAGTTCTTTGACACCAATAACCTCTGTCTTTGTGCTTCCTGGCTCAGACAAAAACGCTACCTTTCAGGTTAGCAGCAGCCTGCTGCGGAGCACGCCGGCCTTGGGGGCCGTGTAGCCCGGCCTTGATACGCCCGACTTCAGAGGCGCGTTGGAGCGCAGCCCCAGGAGCTGGGCCCCGGGGGAGCAGGGCGCGGGGGAGCCCCCGGTTCTCGTTCCTATGGCGACCGAGGAT
>NW_010248304.1:296-1636 GCF_000690775.1 Eurypyga helias | reverse complement strand
CCCTTGGTTCAGCACCTGGGAAACACGCACACGCCGAGGACAGCGAGCCAGGACCCACAGCGTGGCCCACCTGACGGACCCAGAGACCAAGGCAGAGGTCAGGAAAAGGCTGACAAAACCCAAACCTCTGACACCCCCCGGCACCCCCTGCCAGGGTCCGAGGCAGAGCCACGGCCCATGCCCGCAGACCACGTCCCCTCGCAGCGTGCCCCCCGGGAAGGGCTGGGAGGGGGCGAGCGAAGCACGGCTCTTCCCTGAAGAGCAGCGGAAGCTGGGGAGGGGGGCCCTGAGCACCCAGTCGCCTTCACAACAGCGAGAACTGGGGATATGCAGAGAGAGAAAGGGAAAAGGTGACTTCTCCCCGGTTTTGTCTCTCCTCACAGTCTCTTTTCTTCTCTTTTTCCACCAGCCTCCTTTCCCTCGCGTGCTCTTTCCGCTCTAGAGCATTCTGCGCTTTACTGGGGCATTAAGAGGCAGCATCTCACACTGTTTAGTGAAGCATTAAAGGGGCATGAAAACACTCACATTGCATCTGAGCGCTGAAAGCCCTGAAGCATCCTCAGGAAAAAAAAAAAAAAGCAGCAACCTCCCAATTCTGTAAAATAAGACATATTTCTGTGCACAGCAACCGCGCTCGCAGCGCCAGACAAGAGCTGTATCTCAGCTATCACCAGCATTCCCAGCTCCATTTCCAGCCCAGCCGTTTCACAGCTCCTGAAGTCGATCCCTCCCCGGCCGGGTCACTCGGGAGCGTTTGGGTCATTAGCAGCAGCAGCCATCTGCCACCGGTCAGCCCCCGCGCCAGGAACCCCCAGGCTTCCAAGAATTCCTGCCCAATGCCAGAGATTCACGTGGCGGGATACACATTAAAATCACCTCAAAGCACACAAAAAGGACCCATGTCCTTACTCCATCTCCCTACCAAAACCGACCGTAACCTGCAAACGCCTCCCGCCCTAAAAGGGGATTTTCACTCCCCGCCCGGCATCGCCGATGCCGTGGGGTCCGGCCAAGCGATCGGCAGAACCCGCCTGGCACGGGGCAGGGGTCCCCCATTGTCCCACCTGCCAGGCTCCGAAAGCAGCATCAGACCTGTTGGCAGCTCCAGCGCAGGAGCTGGAAACCAGCCCAAAACGCAGCCCGATGGCGCCGCGGCCAAGGAGAGGGGCTGCTCCCCGTGAGCCCCTCGGCAGTCGGCTGAGGCTCTACTTTCCCTCCTCCTTTAACCTTCTAACCGCGGTGAAACCGGGCTCAGCTCTCCTCCTTGTCCCAACAACTCGGCCTGGGATCGATGCCTGCGCTCCTGCCTCCAAGGGGGAGGAAGCAGAGTGGGTTGGCTT
>NW_010248304.1:0-233 GCF_000690775.1 Eurypyga helias | reverse complement strand
CATAGACCCCTGCCCCTTCCCAAGCTCAGAAACGGGCCCCAGGAGCCCCCGTTCCCCACTACGGAGCATTGTCCGGTTCTGCCGAGGAGGCGGCAGACCCGGCGATGGCCGGGGGTCCCTATGCAGCCCCCCAGCGGGGCACCCCCACGACGGCAGGGCTTTGAAACCCCGCTGAGCACCACGGCCGTGCACCCAGCAGCCCCGGCCAAGGTACACCGCCCCGGAGCATGTGC
>NW_010248303.1:0-11249 GCF_000690775.1 Eurypyga helias | reverse complement strand
AGTAGTACTTGTATATATTAATTTGATCAGAATCGAGCTATGTTCCTTGGTAATAGTCAAATGTTTCTCAAAATACTTCTCTGTTAAAAATTATCAAATTTGTGGCTACTTTAGGTAGACCTATTTAGAAGAACAGAAATACAAGTTCAAGATGCTGATATGAAATCAAGTTGTTGCATAACATCTGAGGCCTGGTACGCATGTTCTTGGCCTGTCACAGATGCAAATGTACCTCAGTGAAACAGACTGTTTCTCTATTTGGTTTACCCACATGATAATGAGTTAAGATCATACAGCATCAGATGAGGTATGACAGCCCATGATTAGTCAAAAGTGAATTTTTTGAGTTTTCTTGTTCATGTTAATTGATTGTCTATATTTTTTTTTTTGTTAAACTGGCTGATTTTACTTTGAGATTCCTTCTCAGTTAGTTTTATGTTCTTCCCTCAGACTTTTCCCTCCTCATCAATTGTCCCATTTGCAGTGTCTTTAGTGCAGCTCATCAAGGGTAGGCGTTTCCAAAAAGCCTTTTCTTCTAAGTTTTAGTGCCTAATTAAAGAGATGATTGCTAGGAGATTGTGGAAAACATCATTCAGAGGGTCTGTGTTGCTCTTTTCCTTACCTTCCATGCACATGTCTCAGATCAGAATTTGTGCGTAAATGGGATAGCAGCATCCCAAAATACTCCTGTGTTGAGATTGTCACAATGGACAGAACACAAGGAGACTGTGCCTGTCCTGTGCACCAGGAGATGCAGAGAAGAGCAGGACTCGAGAACAAGAGCCAGGACTGGAGAACAAGACTCAGGACTATGTGTGTTGGGAAACACACAGGAGTTCTTTCAGATTTCTGATCTGGAAGGCAAAGGCTTCATCACTCATCAAGGCATGCAGGTAAAACAAAATTGGCTATGTGAAATGCACAATGAGAGAAACTCTTAATGCCCTTAATGCATTGAGAATGTTTAATTTAAAGTTAAAAATTGTAACATCCTCCTGATAACTTTAAAGAGATATGTAGGATTTGAAATAATCTCCTTGAAGAGATTTTGCATTGCTTGCATTTGTTTCCACAGACAAAGCAACAAAAAAGGTGGAAAATCAAAGCAAGTGAAGTTTTAAAAAATGCCTTTGGAATTTAATTCCATTCTCATTGGGACAGCTGAAACTTTACTTTGTGATTTGGCACAGCATCATGATGATATTCAGTCCACCAATTCTATCCTGTGGTTTTTTTCAGCAAAATTGTGTAAATAAAGTCTTTCTCTTAGGTTTCACCTGCCGACAAAGGTGAACTCTCAGCTGGATCATATATATATATATATATATGAAATATAGAGGAACACTATTTTAACATTATTCAGTGTTCACAATAATCTTACCAAATTGCTCTTAAATTGAGGGGCCAAAATCAGATTTTCTGAAAATGTTGATTTTTTTCCCCCCGCTAAGTATCTATATAGAAAATATATTGAAAAATAGTATTGGGTGCATATTGCAGAAATTATAAGATGATTTGAGCCAGTATGTGTCAGAAAACAACAGTGTGCATAATTTCACTGTGTTAATCCATTTCTACCTCAGTACTTATGGATGAAGGAGAATTGGGGAGTGGGAGCAAATAAATTCAGCATGAAGTACTACCAACTGAAACACCTAATGTAAAATTTAGAAACCTTCCATATCCTCAGAAAAAAAGATGTGTCTGCATATAAGAAAATACAAGTGAAATGCTTTTAACTACCTATGTTGGAAAAGCAAATATCTCACAGTAAATTGCTCGGATTACTAGCTCGCAAGAGCTTTCTGTGCAGTTGTGTGTGTTGCTGAATTTTGTGATGACCTGTGCTAATTCTGCAAAGTTGAAATACTGATAATCTTAGTAACAATGCTAAGTGTGGCCCCAGTTCATCAAGTAAATTATCCTCAGGGAATTTAATGGAGAAAAATATTGGTACATTCTTCACAATCTCCTTTTTTTTTCCCCGCCCCCCCAAGAAAATGCAAGTAACAGGTGTTTTCTCCTGCAAAACGAATATAATTCCATTCACAATTTGAACCCAGCACTCCAGCTGTTGCTGGAGAAGCCTATATTAAACAGTCAGGTTTGCAGCAAGACCCACAAACAGTTGTACTGGAACCGCAAGTTGGTCTGTTTATGACATGGTCGGAGAGGACAGCCGGTTATCAGGGAGCACTCCTTCAGCATGTGCCAGAGACCTGGCGGTAGGAGTACAGTTTCTGTTTCTGAGAGTATAAAGACTAATTTGTCCGTAGTACCTTCTCCCTTACCAGTGCCACGCAGGCTCTAAGAATTTTACAAGAAAAGCAAATTTTAAAAAGTTTGCCTTTTGATCAAAGAGATTAAAATCTAAAGCCTAGGGTAGACGGGTGTATTTAAGTGGGAAACTGAAAATAGTGTCTCACTGAAGTAACATACTTAGACTGCATGTACACCAAGATTTCTTAGTTTTTTGGAAGCAGGCAGAAATGCACAATTAATCCTGCTCAGAAATCCCTTCGGGATTATTCCACGTAGTTCTGTCCTTTAGAATCTCTCTTGCTTTCCCTTCTGAAGATCACCTTGGAATTCCTTTTTCTGTCCTTCTCTCCAATTTACACAGAGTTATAATGCATACCCTAAACCCTTTGTTGCAGCTAGCAAAATCCTGGTTAATGCACTCGGGCAATTCTTATCTTGGCTGTATTGCCTGGTATATTTAATAGTGGTTTAATTGTTCCTGGAATGCAGGAGAGACTTTCCTTGGCCCTAAATCCCTTCCCCACAGTGGAGCAGATTAACACTTTTGTTCTGATGAACTTTATCAAACTATTAGCTTGCAATTTTACTATGTTGTATATACAGTAGGAGTTCAGGGAAGGGATTAAAATACTAACTAATACAGCAGAGGACTCTTCACCAATGTATATATACTATTTTGCCCCACAGTGGAGCAGATTAACACTTTTGTTCTGATGAACTTTATCAAACTATTAGCTTGCAATTTTACTATGTTGTATATACAGTAGGAGTTCAGGGAAGGGATTAAAATACTAACTAATACAGCAGAGGACTTCACCAATTCACTATTTTGCTTCCCAAGCTGAGGAAGGGTTTTACTCTTCCTAATGCTGTCTCCCAGTGGAAATCCTTGCTATTGCAGATGCTTGCCACTCAGTTCCCTCCTACTTCTTGGAAACTGTCAATACTGTTAAAACAATTACAGTAAAACTATTAGGGCCAGATTTAAAGATTTTTCTTTTTTTCTTAATGCCTGCCTTTAGATTCTCAGGAAAAAATAAGTGATTTTGTGGAGCTGGTTTCAATGGCGTTTTGTGGGGTTTTTTGGTGTGAGCACGCTGCATTTCAGAAGTAGACAGCCATGAAATACATTTAACTCGTTACAGGAACAGCAGGTTTGCTCCTTGGACCATGCAGCTTCCTTAGCTTCGATTTATTTATTTATTTACTTACACATTTTAAAGCATCTTTAATTAGGACAGTATACTCTCTATAATGTTCTTGTTTAGAGAGTCTCTTGCTTGATGAGCAAGAAGGAGCGAGGCATACAGTTCTGCTGGCAAGTTTGTCCAGCTGCATGATAACCAAGCCATTTCACCAGGATGTTGAGACTCCACCTCAAATTCTACCTTTTCCCTGTGTGATTGGAATCCATGTCACAAGGAGATTGTTTTCACTGCTTTGTCGTAAAGGATTCAAAAAGGCAAGTAATGAAGTCATAAAAGCAAATCTCTTTCAGTTGAAGTTTTTTTACTCTGTGATATATTTGAATTTTCACTCTGGGAAACAAAAGGACCTATCTTTTATGTATTATGGATATTCTGTAAAATATAGTCTTCCTCTCATCCTGTAGTACTGGGTAAAGTTGCTGCATGTTTTGTCATTCCAGAGACTGCATCCTGAGTTACCTCTTGGCCTGGAAGAGCTTCACAAAGTTTTTGTTACGTTGGATGCTGATGGCAACGGCTCCCTTACCCCAAAGGAGTTCACCACAAGATTCAGTGAGTTTAGAAAGCATGTCTCCTGTATAGAGCTGCATTCATATTCGATACTCTCCACATCAATAAAAAAACATTTTATCTTAATAGTAAACTTAATGATGTACACAGGGAGCCAGACTATTCCCTAGATATAGCAGATAAGTGTAACAGATGAAATGGTCAAATTATGTCTATAAATAGGCAAAGGGCTCCAGGGTCTTTCTGTCCTGTGTGAGGTGGCAAGCCATGGTGCAATAGGAGATGTGATATAACCATCTGAATCACACCTGCTTTAAGCCACGGAGTAGGTCTATGAACAAATTATAGAAAATCTTCCTTGGGAGAAAAAAATCTTGTGTTTTATTTCATATCAGGTCATAAGACCTGATAGGATAACGTAAGACAATGTTGAAAATGTGTTAACACCACTGTCCTTACAGCAGTAGGAATGCCATCGACAAGAAATTAATTCTCAAGTGATGTTACTTATTTCAAAACAAAACAGGAGAAAACAATTATTATTACTGCATGATGGGAGCTGACTGGTTCTTTGTAACTGCCTGTTTTGCAACAGCATTCTTACAGTCATGTTCCCTGTGTTTGTGAAAGGTTGTTTTCTCCCCAGCTGTGAAGTTCCAGATAAGATGACAATGGAAGTTAGTGAGACTGTGATTGGTTGTTTATGCAGATTCAGTTTTGTACTTAAATTTTAGCTCTGCTAACTATAATCATCAGGTTTAAGCATTTCCTTTAGAAAATATCATCTCTTTTATCTGTGAATTGTAACATTAAATCTCCATTTAAATACTATGTGTAGGCCCAGTAAATAGGACCTTCGTATTTGTTTGCAAATCATCAATAATTTCTAATTTTAATTCTCTCATGTTGCACCTCTCCCATTTTAGAGCTAGATGAAATATCTTAATAAAGAGTAAGCCATGGCTCATCTTTCTGTTCATTTGCCATGCCTCATCTTTCTGTTTCATTATGTTTCCTTTTCTTGTACACAAGTATAGGTGTTTCCCTCACAAATTACATTTACTGTAAAATTTGATCTTTAGTATGTTGCTTTTCAATAATATTGCTTCTTATAGTAAATTCTGAAAGTGCTAACGTGTAATTTCTAATTCTTACGTCACTTTCTTCTGGAGCAGATTGCTTTGAAAAATGAGATGATGCAACACTTAGAAGGTGAAACAGCCTGCCCATTTAAATGTGAAGAGAGCATGAGTGATGATGAGGATGAAGAATTCCAGTTCTCAAATCTGATACATCTGCTTGGAGCTAAAAAGGTTTCGAACAAGTTAGTCTTTACAGCAATAGTAATAGATTGTATGATCTGTATGATTCTGCTGTGGGTTTGATTTTAATGGAATCCAAGATGAATGACGAGAACCAAGGCTGCTCAGTAACACAGTGATTCTTAAAAAAATTAATTTTTTTTAGAATCAGGTTTAAATTGAAAGCAGGGAGGTTTAGATTAGATATCAGGAAGAAGTTCTTCCCGGAGAGGGTGGTGAGGCACTGGGACAGGTTGCCCAGAGAAGCTGTGGATGCCCCATCCTTGGAAGTGTGGAATTAGAATTGGTTGAAAATGAAAGTAGACAGTACACATGCAAGTAGTTAACTTGTCTGAGTAACTTAGGAGACTGAGTCTCATTCATTTCTCAGGAGGGAGTGTTTTTTCTTAGCTTTCCCACTGCCCTCTCCCCCCTAGATTTGTGGGAACTTCTTTACTTCTAATAGAAGTGCCAGGATGGTACAGTGTCTGTCATCTGTCTTTCTTATCCGTTCCCATTTAGATGTTGTATCTGGTAAGGCACCCACTAAACAAGCAGTTCCTATGACTCTCTGCAGTCATCCATAACAAAACTTTATGATGCTTTTGAATAAATGCAATTTTCATCATTTTCCGTCCACCTCATCCTTTTCAAATCCGGCACTGCTTAAGTAGCTCTTGTTTTTAACAAACCTTGTGTTCTGACTAGTGATACCCTGAAGTCTTCATCCACTAGGAAGGGTTCTGTGAACATTAATTGCAGCCTGAGAAATGTTCTCTCTTAATGATTCCTTTATGATCTCTTCTTTCAGTCAGAGTGATGTGAAGCAACCTTGTTTGCAGCTGAGAAAAGACAATCCTCATTTACTTTCCAGTTTTGAAGAGTTCCTGTTCAGAATTTTTTCTGAGCTCCAAGAAGTAGGTAATGAAAAGAACAGTTTGGAATGTGTTCTGGAAAGGTTAATACTTCTTTTTGTTAGACTGTGCGTGTAGTTTTACAACTATCTTACCTACTGTTTGAACCTTTGTAATTAAGAAGATATTTCAGTGAAGAATTGAGGACTATAATTACGAGTTTTCAAAATGTAAAATTTTATTAGTCATGAAGAGTACCAGTAAAATTATTTATAATGCAGAACTGGCTGAAATTAGCTTTTCCAGTTACATATTTTGTTGACAGAATTTTTTTTGCAGATGTCTATTATAGGTGTCTATGCAAAATGTCTGTATAAGATTTCTATTATGGATACTTATGTGAGCACAAATACAGGGTGAGCAGAGAATGAATTGAGAGCAGCCCTGAGGAGAAAGATATAGGGGTGTTGGTTGATGAGCAACTCAACATGAGCTGGCATTGTGTACTTGCAGCCCAGAAAACTAACTGTACCCTGGGTTACACCAGAAGTGTGACCAGCAGGTCAAAAGAGGCAATTCTAGGAAAAAAATGTTGGTAACTTTTAAATAGTCTTGAAGACTTTGCATATTGTACTGTCTACTGCTTACCCTCTTACAGATACTAGTACTTTTGTCCTCTGAACATGTACATTATGGCACTCTGCATGCTTAGTGCATGACTATTTTATTACTTAGTAACAGGCCATATTTTTTTCTAGCATTAAAGATCTGCTTTAGTATTTCAGGTAAACTGACCCACTCTGTTTGTCAGATATTAACCTCACCTCAGTTTTATATTTTATTTTAAGCAGTTAAGATGATTGTGGGAGAAGAAACTTAAAACCTACTACTTTATGTCTTAGTTAACGAGTTTCCACAAAGATTCCTAACAAGCTATCAAATATATTCCTGATACATTCACAGAGAGGTCTATCAATGCATCATACATATTCTGTGCCAATATAATCATGGACTTTTTCCTTTTAGGTGATCTGTAATTCAGGTTCAGTGAAACAACAGCTGAAATACTGCTGATGACTTTTTACAAAGAACTGAATACACTTTAGGAAAACAAAGCAAGTGGCTACATTTTTATCCCAGAATTGGTATTCTTCTCCTCGATGGCGTTTATCATCGTAAAGGAATTGATGATGAGCTGTTGCCTATACTTGTAGATTTTAAGGCAAAATAAAAATTTTAAAGAGGTTTAAACCCTCTCCTTTTAAAAACACTAATTTGCTTCATTATTTCTTTTAATTTAAACAAAAACGAGAGACTTTTACTCCAGTAATATATCAACCCAAATACTGTACATATATATCTGGTGTGGTGCTGGAATCAGCAAAAGCAAAACTGCACTGAAAGTGTGGGCTGGTTTGGCAGCTATACAGTTGATCTAATTTTTGTTTGCCAGTGTAAGTTAGTTCTCCTTGATTTTCTGATATTTATATTTAATTTTAAGTGCTAATTTAAAATTAGATGGCTTCTTAAATTTAGCAGTGGTGTTTTTTAAATAATAGGGTGGTGTATTGAGTGGGCAAAAAAGCTGTAGATTAACTTCATTGCAGATAAATATAAGGAAGATAAAATAATTTGTCATGCTTACGGAGTGCTGAGCTTGGAACGGGCAGTTGCAACACTGGAGAAAGCCCCTAGGGTCATTGCAGACAGCTTCCTTAAATTGTTAGTTCAGAGTGAAATGGCAGCCAAAAAAACCCAGAAAAATGCTATGCATGATCAGGAAGGGTACTGAGAACATGACATGTTCTGGAAAGCAAGTTTTTGCTACCAAATAGAATCTTGATGCACCCACATCTTGAGTACTGAGTGAAGTTCTGGTCTCTGCAACAAAGAATGCAGTGGAATGAAGAAAAGTAGAGAGAATGACAAATCGGTAGTGAAAGGAATAGAACAGCTATTCTGAGAGAGCTATTTTTAAAAGGTAGGATCTCTTGAGTGAGGAGGTAAAGGCTGGAGTGAGATAAGATAGACTTTTACAAAACCATGAGACCACTAGCTAGGCTGAATTCTGTTATCCTTCAAACCCCTAGCAGTAGAACCAAGGGGCATTTAATAAAGCTAATAGGAAGTCGGCTTAAAACAGATGAGAAAGAGACCTTTTTCTTCTAATAGCAGATAAAATATTCAGCTGCCATTAGCTCTGTCTGCTCTTGTGCTTTGCGTTTGAAAGGCAAACCTAGTATAAGAAAAAAGAAGAACCCTAGAATGTTCTCTGAAGTCTTGTAGGCAGAAATGTGGAGCTTAGCTCATAATGTGAGCCATGACTTGAAGTAATGCTGCAAACACCCACTTAATATACTTTTATCTCTTATTAGGAAAATTGCTGCTTATGATGAAGAAATTAAACATCTCTGTGAGGAAATGGAACAGCAAATCAAAAAGGAGAAGAAACAGTTTCTCTTGAAAGTGCGTGTCTCATTGTTATTGTGGGAGTGGATTCTGCTCCCACTTCCAGTGAGACTCATTATGGGTGTGAAACAAAAGCCCACAAAATGTGTTTCAAAACACAGTAAGAAAAAGCATAGTTCACCTTGCTACTGCTTTTGTACTGATCCAAGCTCTGCAACTTCAAACTACGTGACTTGTTGGACGAGAGGAGCACTGATGTCCTGTGCTCAGTGGTTGGCATACACTAGCAGGTGGCATTCTTTTGAAAGTCAACAGAACTACAACCTCATTGTATTGTCGATGCTTAAATAAGTCCAACTTCCCGTCACAGTTAGGAAAAATCCTCTTTGAGGTGGTGGAGAGCAGCACTAATCCTGTTGAGTTCTGCAGTCTCTGCTTTTGAGAGGGAATAAGTTCTCACTGAAGAGATAAAACAGATAAACCAAACTGTGGTAATTTCTGAAACCATCACAGCTATATGCAAAATAAACATAGGTTGGATTGTCTTGACGATGCCATGGTGCTTCCAGAAAAACTGACAATGATTTCCCTTTTCTTACAAAGTCTCAACTTTTATTGTCTGTCCTTTGGATTTGTCTGTCCTGTTTTTTTCTAAAGACAAGGAATCTAACAAGAGCTCTCAGTATACTCCAGGAAAGAGTCATCTTAGAATCATTTAGGTGGGAAGGCATCTATGCTGCTCCTAACATTCAAACTACATCAGGTTGCTCGGGAACTTGTGTGAGTTTTGAGTACACAAATGATGGAGATTCCACAGCTGCCCTGGGTGGCCTGGGACAACCAATCATGAGCTACTGGCTTTTTTTTTTTTGGTCTTGACAGCAGTCATATAAATGAAACCAATATATGGTTTCAAACAATGTTACACAAAGTGTTGCCAAAACTAGTGGACATCCATCAGTTATTGCCTCCATTCTCAATCAAATATGATACCTAAAATAAAATCCTTTTATGATCCATATATGTTTCCTGACATGAAGTGTGTTAGAGCAAAAAGATTCCTGTCTAAGGAATCAGTCTTTTCACTTGCCTCACAGAGTAGTGAACCTGACTCATAAATTTCAAGTTCTTTCCATTCCAAGCTGAGAACAGTCTTTAGTGTTGGATGAGATGAACCCTTTATATAAAGTTCATTTGTCAGCTGAAGGATAAAAAGTATTTGCAACTTTGCCTGACAGCAGTTGTTGTATGCTCTTAATAGCTCACAACTGAAGTCACATTGAAATACCTAAAACAATTCCTTTTCCATAAGATTGCTGGATCTCCTAATTAGTTGTATATTTGAGGTAAAGCCATTTCTTTCAAGCTTTTTTCATTAAAGCTCCCACTGAAGCTATTTACAGTGTAGTCATCATTCACACTAATGGATGTCACACATGCAAGAAGTATTGTTTCTTGGCATGACTAATTTGGGATTTGGGGAGACCTGACTGTTAAATTCTTTCTCTAATGCAAAGTCTCACAAACCCTGCAGAGATGCATTGATGCCATATAAAAGAGAAAATATTATGGCTTGAATGAAGAGCAGCTCCTGAAGAACACATTTAAAGAAATTGGTAATATGCAAATAAGTACAGATTGTAGCTATTTAAGATACTTGATATCTTGCTGAGTAGAGGTTGTACAAAAGGGGCAGTTAGCTTGTTTTTTCACTTGGATATATATATTCTTTCACATAAGAAGCCAGTTAACATGCATTTGATTACCCTATTATGTGTACTGCTGAAGGGAAAAAGCATGTAGGAACCACTGCTGTCTTGAAGGAGTTATTTTTGTTTAGAGGCGTTTTCCTGGGGACCGTTGAGAGTAGAAGACACTTGTGGAAGAAGGACAGATTCTCAGCAGATATGAACTGCTGGAACATGATTTTCCTCAGGGAAGACCTGACAATTTGTCTCGTCTTAGAAGTGTCTGAAGGAGTAATCCCAAATAGGACTGGGAGTTCCCAGTGTCACATCCTATACAGAGAGGCGGGAGAAATGGCTCAGATTCACTGATTCCCTCAGTTGGAATAGGGTATATACAACACCTGAGGTCTTTGAGTAAACAAAACCTTTTATTCCAAAGTTGGGCTCATTGGTAAACAATTGGGTAGCAGAAATGCTTATTGCTCGCCACGCATGTGGGGGGTTTATGCCTTGCGTTACTTACTTGAAAAAGATAAATGGACAAAAGGAAAGGGAAAAGGAGGAGAGTGGGAGAGAGAGATCACCGGTCTGGGATCCAGCACTGGTCAAGCCAACGGGGGTCTCTGTCTGTAGCAGCGCTCATCCAGAAGTTCCCATTACATGGCACTTGTGCTCCCCTTTTATGTTTGTTGCTTTGTGCGGACCACCCCTTTCAGGAAAGTTTAATTTCTGGGATGTTGAGGGTTTGAGACACCTCTCAGTAGGACCCAGGTAGTCTCCACTCCCCCCGTGTGCACAGGAGGGAGCAGCTTTGCTGAAAGCAGGGCTGACCTGTCTCCTCAAGGTTCCCTCCATACCTGCATCCTCTGATGGACCAGACAAGTCTCCACCACCTTGGGGTGCACAAGTTTTGCCTCTGTTCATCAACTCTCTTATCCTACCGCTCTTAGAAACAGTTCTGTGTTTCAGGGATTACAGATTGATGAGTGCCAGGCTGGATGGCTGCACTCAGAGAGT
>NW_010248302.1:0-32034 GCF_000690775.1 Eurypyga helias | reverse complement strand
CTGTGAATCTATGAATCTGTAAAAGAAAAAAGTTCAACAGGAATATGTCTGTGTTGCTGAGGCATAATTTCAGCCTAAATGTCGGCTGATTAAGGAAGATCTGTATTTGGGGGTAAGGCTCTTGCCAAAATCCAGCTGGCTTGATCCAACTTTACTGCTCTTCGGCTTGGGGTGACTGGCTGTGCCCTGACACACATGCTTGTTTTGTAGGGAAGAGAGGTAGCGAGCTTCCAGCTATTCACCCTCTTTAACTCACTAACAGTTGTGATGCCAGACTCAAACCTATGGTTTTGCAGCCATGAACCAGTGGTTTAACCCTTGCTGGAGCAGAGGGACATGTCAGTACAGAACTGCACCCTATATATGCTCTTGCAGACTTGTAGCAGGTGTAGCGTATACAGCTCATCAGTCAGACCAGCATCCTACCACCTGGAAGGAGCAGGCTTTCAGTGCACACTGGCGACTTCTGCAAAGACAGCGTTTCAAGATGATGACTGAAGGCTCCCATAACTAGTCACATATAGCAAGAGTGCATATTGAGGCAGCAAGAAAATGAAGGAGAAAAAGTGGAGAAAAACCAGTGAGCTGAGCATCGAGCTGGCAAGGGCAGCAGTGGAGTGAGCCATCCCTAATCACATGCCAAGTAGGACTTCTGAAAACTGCAATGAGCAAAGCATTTCTTTCATCCCATGGCTGCATATACCCTAGTGCTCCAACTGAAGATGTTGAAAGACAAGTAATCACATAAGCCACCTAAAAACTAAAGCTGGTGTACAACAAGCATTTGTTTCTTCAAGAAAAATACTGCTGCGCATGAATATGAAGTGCATTGAGTTTCCTGATCACACTTTTCCTACATATGTCCTTCCACTGACATCAGCTGAAACAGTGAGTGAATAATAAGGGAAAAATAGAATTATTGGTATTAATGAACAAAATCCTCGTTCACTGTTAATATCCAGTTACGTAGTTAACGTGTATCTAATGTAGAAAAAAAGCACTATTGCACTCCAGGCAGAAAATATTAGGCTTTAATTAAATGAAGTAAACATCTCATTAAATGTCTATTTTTACAGACCCTAATGAACATTATTGCTGAAGGGGCAAAGGAAATAAGAGAACGAATAAGGTAAAATGTATTCCTTAACAATTTTGAGTAGTAAATATTTCCTGTGGTCTATTAAAATACCTTTAAGGATGTAAGAAAACTGATCTCTGATCAACTCAGCTAGAAATTAGACGCCACGTTTCCGCTTGGCTTTTTAAAACCTCCTACTCTGATTGTAATGCACCATTGGAGAAGATAGCGTTATATATTTTAGGATATTTCACACTAGGAGAGCCAAAACTCTCAACTGCAAGGCAACTCTGATAAAGGCATAGAGAAATTTGAGCAATAAAGACCTCAGTTTTAGAAGCTTTCTTTAGGTTCTGCTTACTCCTTTCAGGCAGCCTACCCTACCTTTTATCCTACCTCTTTCTGCAGGCTGCATGGTGAGATTTGTACTCGCCCTGTTGCCCTTTTCCTGCAAAATTCAGGGCACAGCATTTTTTCCAAAACTCTGCATGGTACAATGCTGGGCCTTGCACGGTGCTGTGTTTTCCCTACCCCTTGTGGTACGGGGCTTATCCCCTCTCACATCTGATGCCTCAGACCCAACTTTGGGAAGGACTGTGCTCCCCACCCTCCCCACCCAGTCTCTCCACCCTGTCTCCTACTCCTTTCCTGGCTTCCCTTACCCACCCTCCCTGCTGATTTCATGACATGCCAGAAGACCAGGAAGCCCCCTCAAGCTGCCAGGTGCCAAGTGTAGGTGTGGACCAGGACAGGGCTCTTTTGGGGCTGCTGGGACCCTCTCTGCTTCCCCATCAGCCTTCACCCTCACTCTGCTCCTCAGCTGTAGGGAACATGGGTTTTGCTGTCTGTGTGTTTTCCCCACATCATACCCAGCACTGTTCTCTGTCCATGATTCTGGAGTTTCCAAGGTGTGGGTGAGCTGCCTGCAAGCCTGAAGAGCCCCAGGAGCTGTGTTTAACCCAGTGCCCTGCCACAGGCAGTCAGTTCTCCTCTCCCCAACGTGCTGCAGCACCACCAGCGCCGGGATCAGATCAGCCGTAAGACTTCCGTACAGGAGGAGGTACACCTTCGTGAGGACATGACACATTACTCCTTCATCGGAGCTTGCCTGTGTGGTTGCTGGTTATTGACAGGAGACCCTGTCCTCCTATCATGCCCCATCGGCTACATGGCGCTGATGGAGGCAAGATGCCCGACGTGGGCAGTCAAACCCTCTTCGCTTCAGCCCTGGAAATCAAGATCAGTCATGGCTTATGGTCCTGCGAGCCAGATGGTTAGCAGGGCTGTTGAATTCATTTCTTGGTCTTTCTGTACATAAATCCAACAAAATGCTTTTACCTTCTTACAGCTGGCACATGTGCCTAACGATTTGATCTTTTGCATTTTAAATATTTATTCAGTATTTAATTTAAACCCCTGAGAGTAATCCTGGTGCTTTAACTTAGCGCTCAACTAGTTTCACTGAATCATCTCGATCACAATTCAGTGATCTTCAGCAAATTGGCTTTGTATACTAGTAGGGCAGAATCCTTTTTCTATTTGTATTTTGGGGGTATTTTGGAAAGAGCTACTGGTGATTTTTTTAAAGTATTACAAAGCATTAAACTGTTGTTTCTGTCTTTTAAATTATAGATGGTCTCCATAGAGACACTGAAGTTCTACATTGCTCTCTTGAATTGCCTGAAGAAGTGGCACTTAGAATTACATTCGGAACAATGCTAATTAGCAAATGCTGAATTTTAAACAAGCTTCACAGCAAGGTTTTTGTCTGATAGGAGCAGCAACCGGCAATTGACTGACCAAACTGACAAAGCTGAATTACAGACAACGTGCTATTTAATTATTCATTAGACATTTTACAGGGTTAACTACAATAGGCACCATTCCCTTTCTGAGGAATCACCGAGCCAAGCATAAGTGCCTTAGAAATCCAGCATAATAAACAGTCGGACAGAATCAGCAAAACGAAATCTGCTTCCCAAACTGCAGATTTATCGAGGAGGGGAGAGGCAGAAACAAACCGTTGCAGCCATTTGATGAGAATGCCCCAGCGCATGTAGGAAATAGAAATAACTTGTCAGGAGCCCAATCCTGCAGACAAAGCCACTGTAAGAGGGTTTTGGTGAAGGGAACGATTGTTGAACCGCGAGGAGGACAAAACACATGTCCACAGTCTAGTATCAGCCTGGACACTAAGAGGTAAAGGAAGATCATATAATCATAGAATCACAGAACGGTTTGGGTTGGAAGGGACCTTAAAGCTCATCTAGTTCCAACTCCCCTGCCATGGGCAGGGACACCTTCCACTAGACCAGGTTGCTCAAAGCCTCATCCAGCCTGGCCTTGAACACTTCCAGGGCTGGGGCATCCACAGCTTCTCTGGGCAACCTGTTCCAGTGCCTCACCACCCTCTCCAGGAAGAACTTCTTCCTGATGTCCAATCTAAACCTCCCCACTTTCAATTTAAACCCATTACCCCTTGTCCTGTCACTACAGGCCCTTGTAAAAAGTCCCCCCCAGCTTCCTTGTAGGCCTCTGGAGTGGAGCTCCCCATAGGCCCCTGAATCTCCCCTTTCTGCCCAGAACCAGGGATGTTCCTTACTCGTGTGTGTAGAGGGGCACAGGTCCCACGGGTCTCTACTCAACCACCCCGTGTGCAGGGGGCTCTTCAAGGGCTGGCTGGGAGGTAAAACCAGGAAGATGTTTTGACCACAGCAGAGGTCAGAAGCTGCCGGTAGCTGAGCACATAAGCCAGATGTTGGTGGTAGAACTCATTAACCTGGCAGGGTGCATATAAGGAAAAAAAGAAAGCTTTGGAGAAAGCTTTTATATTAGCTAAAACCTTGTCACTTGCAGAATAAGCCATGGTCAAAATAAATTATTGCAAGAATGGGGAAGATTCATGGATCCATGCAGAAGGTACAAAGTGTGTTGAAAGATCTTGGATAGATGCTGACCCAAGCTCAGACACACTCGGAAATGGAAAATGGGAAGTACATGTTTATTCCACTATTTGGTTTTGATCTATGTATTTCTTGTTCTAGCTAAAGCGAAGACCGAGGTTGCTCCAGCAAAGCCAGTGAATGAGGACAGTGTTTCTGCCAAAGCAAACTGAAGAGGAAATGCTGCTCGCCTGTGAAGACCCAGACACAGGATCTGCACGCAAGCTCCTGCAAGCAGCACTTCAGGTTGTACTCAGGTGACTAGTTACTTGCAGTTAGATGCATCACTGGCCAGGTGAATACTCTTGGGCCACACTTTGTGACAAGATTTATACTTGGAAGAGGACAGGAGGCCTGCTGGCATGCTATGTCCTTGCTCTGGAAGGTAGGGCTGATAGGGGTTGCTGGTAACACAGGCAGGAGGCTCAGTCAGCATGGCTATAAGTGTACGTTGGTGTAACTGATGTCTGCAGAGAGCACTGATCCTAAGAGGGAAAGGTAGTTTCAAAGAGTATCAAAACGATAGTTCAGTTTCAGTAGTAATGTAGTACAATCTCTCACCATCTTAATCTGTCTTTGTTCTGAGTTTGTTACTTAAGTGGAAGACGAGATATCCTGGGATGATCTCTGAAAGCCTTGGTTTGTGGGGCTAAATCTTCTTCCCTTAATACGTCCAATGTTTCTGTAACTCTTAAATGCTTCCCATGCATTAGGCACGGCACCAGTCTTAATGAAGGGTTCAGAAATGGAGAAATGAGCAGATCAGCAAAACAAACTTCACCTCACCCATGCATCTGTCAGCCCCCTGGGATGGATGCAGAACCCACAGATGCCCTTCAGCACTGCAACAGGCATTTAGCAAGCACTTACTTTGTGTGGGGAGAAACACAAGTGTAAAATAGGATGACTTCAAAACAGTGCATGCTCCCTTGACTGGGACGATGCATTATATATCAGGTATTTGTGTCAGGGGATTATGTTTTTTGAGATGAGACAAATGAGTAAGTAGAATGAAATGTCCTATCTAATCAAATGGAATCCAATGTGACTGGTAATGCCATTTGCAGCTATAGTGATACTTCACCGTCCTTATTATAGTATAGCTACCTACATGCAGGCTGAAACTCTAGTTGAGTTCACCATCTGTAGTCAGTTCTTTTCCTACTACTACTTTTTTCACATCACCAGTCACTGTATTTGCCACAAGCATTTGAAGGATCTGTCGTAGGAGAGACCCACCCTGCAGACAGTCTCTGTACACTGTGGTCCTGGCAAGCCGTACCTATACTGAGCCTGACTACAAGAACGATCTCATCCTGTGTATTGTTGTCTATGCAGTGTCCACCATTATTATAACTGCATGTCCCAAACACCAAGGAAGACTCATGTGAAGATACAATTTTGCCACTTTTCGTTTCAGCCTGCATATTTTATTCTTGCTAGTTTTGTCAGCAGCATGAAAAAGCTGGGTGCTGAGGCCTGCAAACTTCTTCTTCTTTCCTGGCACTGAGTCCCACACACATCTCAGAGAGCAATTGGTCTCCTTTCATGTGTCCACGCGGCACTGTGGGAGTATACATAAGGGAAAGCCTGAAATAGGGCCTTTTAATTTGACAAATGGGAAGTACAAAGATGCTGGGTTGCTGCTGTTGCTGGTCAAGACAGCTACTCTCAGCAACATCCAGGCTCATCAGCTGATCTCAGCACAATGATATAGGTTTGTGTGAGCGTGCAGTTTCTCCTAGTCACCAGTGGGTTCATAAATGATGACAAGAAGCTGGTGTTTATCCATAACTTACTTTCTCCATTTGTATGGTGCCAGCTATATAAATACCCACTTCTTCATTATGTGATTGCTTTCTAATCTAGGGTAAGATCCTGCCTCAGGGATGGCATCCACAAATGGATGTGCCCTGCTTGCATGAAAAGTTAGTCAGGCACTTTGTAATGGCCCCAAGTCCCCAGACTCCAATGCTATTTCATGGTCTGAGATGCTAGTGGGGAAAAAGAAAAATGCCATGTGACAGAAGGCATTGGCATGCTGATCTGGGACCACTTTAAAGCAGCTTGTTTGGGGTTGTGCAACCTTAGGGCAGGCGTTAGCAAAGCAGCCCTCGTCCACACAAAGAGGGTCCCAGGAGGCTGAAAGAGCAAGCACGGGTGGGGTGTGCACAGCCGGGGTCAAGGGCTCTCACAAGCTCTGAGGATTTTAAGGGTGGAAGACCCCACTGAGTCTCAGCTCCGTCCTCCAGTATTTCCCAGACTAGGAAAGGAGGGATCTGGGGTTGGACCACTTGGCAGAATGAAATGAACAGAAGTGAGAATGAAATGTTTATTGAATAGTTGTATTCATTTCCATGTATTTTCCTGTTACCTAGGAACAAATTAGCAACTACTTCAGATCTGATACCCAAAGAATGCACCTCTGGAACTGACCTGACTGCATGGGTTCTGGCTGCACCTCAGTCTGCATGTGGCTTCGAGCAGTTTGGTCTCTGTCCAAAAGTAATTTGAATCCAAACAGTGTTTGTTGTTTTATAAGAGTGCCTCTAATTGCTGAACTAAACAGAAATAGGAGGAAAAAATTAAAGTGGGCAAAGGAATTTTTAACTGCAATATAGCCCATTTCTGTATTTATCATTACAGTGACCCATCACTTGGACCCATCATTTCAACCCACATTGGTCCAACAACTATGAAGCAACAGTACTTTCTACCAAAAGCTGTATTACAACACATTAGCAAGAGAGCTGACTCTCTCAGAGCTGAAGATGTCTCCTTAGACTAATGTTCAGATTCTGTATTTTGGGGCTTTTGGCTGATTTATCCATGCAGCCATAATATCACAATGCTGGAGGCTTTTATGTTTCATTTCCTAGCTTTCTAAAGGAAACAAGAAAAATAAAAGGGTAGTTTAATGCACTCCACAATTACTATTTAAGCATTACATCATCAGAAAGGCTGTCACTAACTAGTAAGTGGTCCCAATGACAAGACAGCATTACCTAGCAACTGCAGAGCAGTCATTAACCCTCTTGTGAGTACCATATCCACCACCGAAGTTGGAAATACGTTGCAGGAAACAAATGCATATGCCCAAGTGCCTGAAAAAAGCTCAACTCCTTCCATCTTGTGATTATGGTGTGAACATTTTGCTCTGTAATTCTGAAAAGATGCCCAATTCAGTTCTGTGAAAGAACATACGAGGACCAAGCAGCTGTGAAGGCAGCTTCTGAGAAATAAGGGCAGCATGATGAATCATACTAGTGCTATGTGTGCAGACGCAGGGTGAGACAGGTTTTTTTCTTTACCCTGAAGAACGATGACTGGTTAAAATATAACAAGAGTTTTGGGAGGTTTACAGTTATTATTTGTACAGCTCATGGGCCTTTGCAGCCCTCCAGAACATCATCCGATGTTTTAGGAAACATGTTCTGTTCATCCCATATTCTGCATAGCAGAAAGAGGTAGAGTTAGCTATAAGCTTTAAATGTAAGTAAGATCATGTGAAGAAAACAAAATTAAATCTGAACTCTGACATGATTTACGTGGAAACGGGCAGGTCATGAGGAATGACCTGTGGGCCACCTCCCAGGCCCATGGCCTTTCCTGACAAACACTACCAGCCCCTGAGTTTGTGCACCTCCCAAGAAGCTTCTGGATTTGCTCTGGCTGCAGGGCTGAAATCTGCAATCCACACTGAGAAACAGAGCGAGGACCTCCACTGCAGCTGCAGCTCATATAGCCACATACCTGGAAACTGGCTGTGGGCAGGAGGAATCTGGAAAAGGCACCAAGAACCAGGTCTGTGCACGGAGGACTAAACTGGCTGCCCACAGGGCAGCATCACCAGGCACTGTTTTCTTCTTAATGACCTGTCTGCAGTTTCACGAGCGTGCCACCTTTTCCTGTTGTGGTCTTGAACACAGTGTTCATGTCCAGAAGGAGATTGCCAAACGCAGAGCACAAACCCTGATGTTTTCTGTGCCATTAAAGCGAAAAAAGGTGTGCATCCTCCTGTTTCCCCTACACTAGACCAGTTTCCAGGCCCTTGGAAAGACCTCCATGGTGATGTCAGCAGGGTCTGTCCGTCTTCAAACACTGCTTTTATTATGTTTGAATACAGATGTATAGTAAGAAACACGGCGACCCAACTTGTAGTTCTTTTCTTAAATTGCATGGCTTGCAGTAGCCATTAAAGGAAGCAAGCCAGGAGATTAAGGAAGTCTGAGGAGAGAAAGAAAAAACCCAGAAAAGAGCAGAAAGAAGAGCATAGTATTTCTTGTCAAGTCCAACAAAGATGGTCTGCACAAACATCACTCTAATTGGAGCAATTCTTCAGTATTTCATTCCAAATAAAAAACCTGTCCAACTCTATTATATATGGTGCTGTGTATTTGTTCCAACGATCTTTAACTGGGTACTGGGACTGCACCGCTTTGTGTGTTTCCATTCCAAATGACTAAAACAAGCTTTGTAAAATCCCCCCAGAAAAATATGATGTCCCACTAAATTACTACTCAGATATGATTAGAAAAAGACTGACTATGATTACTCTGTTGCTTTGTCATAAACAATAATAAAGTAGAACAATAACTAGCCAGCACGAAAGAGAGAGCATTTTCAGCAAAAGTGCAGAGAAGCAGATAGGACCCAATTTGTGTTCTGCAAAGGCTCAAGCCAGCCAGGAGCTGACACTCTGCCTCCCACTGACTTCACTAGAAATGTCTCAGCATCTCATAGGATCGCTGAGCATCTGGTAATATCGACCTCATCAGTGCAGTTCCAAGTACTCAGTGTCCCCATCACCTGTTAACATAAATTATAGTCAAGGGGATACAGTATTTGTAAGAGCTGGTGTGAACACTGGTGAAAACCTTCACTATTTTACCAGGTTAAAAAGGCTGCACCCACTCAAGCCATCAATGAAAGTATCATCATCAGTGCCATGAGGATCAAACCATATGAAATGATTCTGTAATATTTTCATATTATAAAATACGTACAGATGTTAAAGTCACCACCCTTGTAACCTACAGATACTGCTGATGCCCAGGAGTTTACTAAACTATTTACTGAACTATCCGCAGAGCTTTAACTATCTTTAGGACCTGAGCCAAATCCTAGAGCCTGATCCTTTTTTGATGTTATGACCACTTTTATAGCACCCAATTCCATTACTTTTTCTTACTTTAATTAAGCAATTTCTTAACAAAAAGACTCTGTATGTATTTCACTGTGAGATTATTATGCAGTAAGTTTGTTAAATTCATTTGGTCTATGACCTTTTGTCCTCTAACACCATCTAAGTAGGCACTGGGTTTACAGACTAGCACTGTATTGCCTGCAGCATCCAGACACCTAAGCCCTTGCACCTCACGCAGAGAAACTCATTAGAAAACCGGCCTGAAAGAGCAGAAATAAAATTAAAACAAAACATGGAAACTGTTGTTGCAAAGTAAAAAGTGGCCCAAAAGTGGGTAATTCCATTAGTACATTCGCTAACGTAAGGCAAAATTGCGACTCTAATGGAGGCTTTCAGCAGAAATCATAAATGAGCAATGAAGATACTGGTCTTTTCAAGTGCCACATGGTTCAGTAGAGAACTCACAACCATTTAATGAACAATTTGTTAACGAAAAGAGATGTAGCAAATTATTCCCTCAATTAAAGTCAATGGGATTGCATGTAGAAGTCAACTGTAACCCAAAGTGACATTCTTGTAATATTAATTATTCATTTAAACTCTGCATTAATACACGCATTGTCCTAATGGATCATATTTTTTCTCTGTGAGTGCACAATTCCCTTTTTTTTTGGCACTGTACATTACCTAATCACACTGAGAAAACATACACAACTTCAAAATGGTGCACTGGAGAAAACTTTTAAAACTCAGACTGCACAACCAATGGCACCTAAGCAATGTTATTCAGAGGGACCAACCAGTTGGAGAGTGAAAACTCCTCTATTCACCAGAGGAAGTCTTGACTACCTAAGAAAGAGGCCAGATTTTTTCAAAAATATTTACCATTCTGCAGTTCCTGTTCTCTTTTCAACCAAGCTATTGCTGTTTGAAAACTTGGTGCCCTGGATAGTCTGTGATTATTTATCTTTATATTAAACCTAACAAGAGAAATACAAAATGAAGTGTTAGACAATGAGGCAATTAGGAACTTCCCTTTTGCATATCCTGGCATTTGTTGACTTGAACACTTTGCATTTAATTTCTTTGTTTGTTTTCTTTTTAAAGGAAAAAACCAAACACTTTTGGGTGAAGGCAAAAAGGTGATAGTCAAGCTTCCCTTAAGTATTAATCTTGGATAGCGACCAAGCCAAATATATTTGCTTCAAAGTTGCTGTTTCTATTTTTATTTTATTTTCTAATTTAGGAACGTGTGAGAAAAAGACATTGTAATCAAAGCTGGGTTTCATTCTTGACCATAGCAGGTACTGGCAAGATCTCACTAAGATTTATGTGCATATATCTTGTATTTCATTCCCTTATCTTTTTAAATGAGTCTCAGACCCAGCACAGAAAAGGCTCATAAACCTTATTGACTTATTATTATTATTTCTCAATAAGTCTTCTTGTTTGAGCATTAGCTCTTGAGCTCATTGACCTGAGTACTCACTTAAGAAACTTTGTTAGTTATCTAAAAAAAGACAAAATGAAGACAGGCAGAAACTGAGTTGATCATTTGGACATATGGAAATAATGTGGTAATATTGTTTACATGCAGGCAGGCAGTTCACTAATAGCATCGCTGCAAAACACTCAGAGATTTTTAACTTGAAAAAATAGAAGGGAGCTGCACAAGATACCCAGCATTCAATGGATTTGATTGAAAGCTCCTCTTTTGCTTAGGTTGCTGTGGGCATAATGAGCAGGATCTGTAATTGCTAAACAATATTTAAAAAACACGGCAAAATGCAAGATGAAAAATGAGGGAACTTTTCAGTTAGAAACAGGGAGACAGACAGTGAGAAAACACCAGCTTTGCTATAAAACTCTTCCTGAAATATGCTATAATAAAGAGTCCTGGCTATTTAGCCCCACTGCAAGTGCCATTATGAAGACAGGAGGTAGGCTTGGGGTTGGCTTTTGGGAGGTCTGGGAAGTGACATCGCCCATTCCCTTTGGTAAGGCTTGAGCAAGAATTAGCCAGTTCTTTCTTTCCCATGACTACTTACAGAATGGTAACTCCAGAGCTATGCTCTTCTGATATCAGGAAACCCGTAATTTCCAATATAGGTTTACCCTGGGCCCCTTCCTACCCATTTGTCCTAGAATTGTCCCTTGACTTAAATGACCCTTCTTTTCTGGTATTTTCCTTCCTGATAATATTTATAGAGATAGTCATAGAAGTGTTTAAGATGTTCATACTGTTCCATAAAAGGGGAAAAAAAAAATATAACCAAAGCTTGTCTGGCATGCTATAAACAACTGGAAGAGTAGGGAGGTTTAATGGTGGAAAATTTCTCAATGCTTCCGAAATTCAAACATACTGCAATACTGCATTTAGGGGTGTCATGGTTTAACCCCATGCAGCAACTAAGCACCACACAGCCACTCGCTCACCCCACCCTGGCAGGATGGGGAAGAGAAGTAGAAGAATAAAAGTGAGAAAATGCAAAGGTTGAGATAAAGCCACTTAAATAAAGCAAAAGCCGCACACACAAGCAAAGCAAAACAGGGAATTCATTCACCACTTCCCATGGGCAGGCAGGTGTTCAGCCAGCTCCAGGAAAGCAGGGCTCCGTCACGTGTAATGTTTACTTGGGAAAACAAATGCCGTAACTCCAAATTACTCCCCCTTCCTTCTTTTTCCACATCTTTTATTGCTGAGTAGAATGTCACATGGTGTGGGATATCCCTTTGGTCAGTTGGGGTCAGCTGTCCCGGCTGTGTCCCCTCCCAGCTTCTTGTGTGCCCCCAGGCTCCTCACGGATGGGGTGGTGTGAGGGACAGAAAAGGCCTTGACTCTGTGTCAGCCTTGCTCAGCAGTAACGAAAACAGCCCTGGGTTATCAGCACTTATCCAAACCACAGCCCCATACTAGCTGCTGGGAAGAAAATTAACTCTACCCCAGCATGGAGGGTGACAGAGAAATTGGGGTGTTTCATTTGATTAACAAGATAAAAGCCACCAACAAAGTGTAAATCTAAATTTGCCAGAAGTTTTGGGGAGTTCAACTGCCAATGTTTAATGCAGATTGCTGTGTACAGCCTGCATCCATTTGTAAGATGTTTCCTTCCCTGTGTTTACATCCTGGGTGGCAGTGATGGGAGCTGCTGAGCGGAGACCAGTTCCCTCCAGTCCCTCCAGCCTACCGACACACAAACGTCCCATCACATTTCCCCAGGCTGGTCAGGGCAGTGTGTGCCAGCGAGGAGCAAATGCCGGGCTCACGTCAGCTCTTGGCTGGCCATGCAGGATCTGGACCGGTGGCTGCTCTGCTCCCATGGGCACAGGGAGGTTTTGGCTGGGTGGGAAGGAACCGGCTCCATAGCTGACTTCCTCATCAAGGGCATTAAGAATCAGCGAGCAGGGAGCTCACGCCACCCTGTTCGCTCCAATAATGATACCAACAACAACAACAAATCCTTTTTTTCCAGCCCGGCCCTGCGGAGCAGCAGAGTAGACTTTGAGGATGTAATCCTCAGCATTGTGTGGGGCTCTCCTGGCTGGTTTAAGCTGGGTTCATCAGCCACCAGCACGGCGGGAGCAGCAAAGTGCTCGGCACGGGCTGCAAAACCTGCCTGGGAAGCAGCAGCCGCCCGGTGGGTACCCGAGTCTGAGTCTCAGCCCAGTTGGTACGTGTGCCCACCGCAGCAGCAAGCCCCGGCCACCGGCAAAGGGCAACAATGAGGGTGCCTGGGAGATGGAGTATTGTCCCCTGCCACAGCAGCTCCGGTGAAGGGGAATCAGCAAGCGCAAGGACTTACGTAGGCTAAAGGTACAAGCAGCTCTCTGCTGCAGACTGCCAGGCAGGCATTTGCTGGCAATAGCTTCTGTTAACGTCTTTCAGGTTGCATCTGAAACGATGAACTTGGGCTGCATAGCTCTCCACTATACTCCTTTTTCTAGACCATTTGCTAAACTGTTCAAAATAAGGAAAGTGCATTTGACTTTTCCATAAGTGTTAATTTGGGACCTGTTATACCTTCTCTGTAGTCTTTATTTCACTACTTTTAAAACTGGCATGATGAAATTAAAAAATTAGGGCTAGAGGCTAGAGAAATGAGGGCTAGAAAATATCATACTGTGTTCTAAACCATTCACTACTGTTCCAGGTATGCTTCAAAGGTCTCATCTGACAGTTTTCAATCAAATAGTCCATATTCAAGCTTAGTCCTGTGTAAGGTTTCAGTCCTAAACTGCGGTCTGCTAATATTTTAAAAATTGAAGAGAACTGCATGTAGGTAATAACTGGATAGAGAAAACACCCTAAAATCTCATTACCTAGCTTGGTAACACAGACTGCAGCACAGGAGACAAGGTCAGCTTTAGAGACTTGGCAGAAAGCCAAGCCACCACTAGGGTCATTGCTGGAACTGGAAACACAGAAGGATTGTGTCCCACTCCTCCCAAGTCACAGCCCCCTAAACCCCTGCTCAGCTGCTGCCTAGAGGCTATGGTGTTGAGAATTGTTTTCTGAGTTCTTGGACATGCCTCTTGGCTTCAACATTTACATCCAACATAACCCCTGCCCCCTTGGGATCTGTGCAGTCCAGAACCTGTTCCCCGACAGCTGGGGTGCGCAGGCCTGGGCACCAGCCTTAGGTCCCCTGACAGCTTCTCTATCCTGAACCCAGCATTGCTGGCACAAAGACTCGGGAGGGAGCTTCCCCCCTACAGGGAGAGTAAGACATGAAAGACATGCTTGCTCATGCAAGTTGTTTTCCTCTGCACTCATTCCGTGCAAGGTGGGAAGCTGCACAGGGATGGAGAGAAGCTGTCCCCTGTATCACAAAGGACAGTCTGACCGTCATGGGTGGCCTTGTCACTGCAGCCCTGGCTTCAGGCAGGCTCAGAATGCTGACTTCCCTCACCATGGAGATGCCTTTCATCATCCCAGTTAAAGCCCGGAGACTGGCAGGGTCTAAGGCATGATCGCAGGGCTGACCACAGCAATGTCTGCTGACAGCAACCGCGTGGTCCTCAGCTGCTTGCCTTCCAGAAAAGTGGGAACAGGCATGGCACCAGACAATGCTTGTACAGGGGAACAGCTTTCCCAAGAGCAATCTGGTTGTCACATCTTCATGGTTTTTCCCCAATGTCCATATTAAACAGGTCCCTGCTGAGTGCTCCCTGAATCTTTCCTTGTGCAATGGTTCTTCCCCTCTAGCCCAGGCTGGGATTCTGGGAGCTTAATGCAGGCTGTGGCGGCTTTGCTTCTGCAGCACGGCTGCTATAATTTGTAGCAGCTTGCATTCCCAAGGCCATTTGCATCTTTCACCTTTTTTCATCTATTTTAGATCTGCTCTCAAACACTTCTGCCCCCACTCGCCTCTCTTCTCTGCGGGGATTCTCCCAGAGTTGGCCCTATAGAAATCTCTCATCATCCCTAGCAGAGCTCTTCTGTGCAAGTGCTTTTCCAAATATACTCATCTTTTATTCCTCCCTAAGTCCATCAGTCCGGACTTTCCTGCCTTTGTTTATACCAGTAACACCTTTTTCCTTTTAAACCTTTTTGCTTTTTTATACAGGGTAAAATAAAAAATTAAATGAAACCACAAAACCTCATTTTGTAACACTTGGTCTGACCTACATCTCCAGAATCAAAGAAATTCTGAGCTAATGATGAATCTGCCTTGTTCAGCTAATCCTGACTAATTGGCAGAGTTCATGGGCATCGAGCTGGTAGCGCAGGAACAGAACATGATGATGGTAGAGTGATGCTTTCACTGGTTTTCACTGAAAAGAGTAATGGAGTTTTCATATTTGGAAATATAAAATGGGGATAAATTTTCTGTAAGGTGATAAATTTACAAAATGGGTCATATCCCAGACTGAAATATTTAACAGCAACCTATTCACTCAAAAGGAAGGTTACTCAATTCATTACAGAATCTGCATGTAAAAAGACTTTGCCAGTCCAGTAGAGTAAGTCTAAAAAGATTAAATCAGTTCCAAAACTAGCAGTCAACAGTGTGAAGCCAGCAACAGCCCTAAAAAAGTGGTTCAGTTTTCTCACCAATTCAGCCACATAATAAGTGATTAACAACCCGCAAATAGATTTGTTTCATATTTCATCCTTGAAGTAATATCACCATTTGAGTGGCAGTGAGAAGTCACTTGCATAATCTGAATTCTTCCCTATTCTGTTAAAACAAGAAGCACTAAACTACATTCTATTATTTCATAGTAAGCAATGCACTGCAGAAGTCTGGAAAAAAGTACCTAGCTATATATATTTTATTAGATTTTACTTTTTCATTTATACATATTCACTAATGGCAATAGCTTTGATATGAAGAAGCTTTTTGCCACATCAGAGAAGGAAGGTTATTTTCCCCCAGATAGTAACTACCTACTGTATGGAAGCAGGTCTAATGTGTCTAAGTACAGAGCACTAAAATGATATTATTATAACTATTGCTTCATAAAACTTCAAACTACCATAATATCAGTGCAATCAAACTTTATGTGACGTTTTCTGCAGGCACACTTCTGCAATTGAGAGCTTTCTACCTGTACTTTTTTTTTTTTTTTGGTGGAGGGAGCTGTACTCCTGCAGTAGTTTTAGCAAATAGAAAGTGATCTCCTAATCTGAAGCTGCCTTTTAATGGAGTTAAGTTCAATGAGGTGCTCTTTGTAGGACAAGTAAACTGTGGCTCATGAAACTTAAGAAGAGATGGAAATTAAGTTAGAAGGGAAGAGAGAGAGAGAGGAGAGTTGGTGGGAGAAGAGGGCTGGGGGGGATCCTAGTGTCTCGGGAGAGTCTGTCCCTGGTCTCACTTTCCTCACTGTCTTAGACTTACACACATCCTGCACCATGTTAGGGCTCCAAGTTCAAAATTCGATGAGTTGATCTCTGCTGGGAACAACCCATGTGAGAAGATGATCCCTTAAAAACCTACCACATATTAAGCTCAGGAAGGCTGGATGTCAGTGGTGGGTGAAGTGACTGCTTAAGCTTCCATCTGAGATGATTCTGCTCAGAAGTGGACAGTGAAGCTCTTCTTGAATCCAAAAGAGCGTGTGTGCATGTATGCGGGAGAGAGAGGTGCACTTCGCGTTTTCAAAAGGCGTAACCCTTCTGAGATGAAAGCAGCATTTCAGGGAAGCGGTGAGGCTGTGCAGTGCACCTCACAGCCGCGCCCATAGCCAAGGCAGACTTCCAACGGCTCACCTCCCCCCCGAGCAGGTACCCCCAGCTTGAAGCTTGGAACAACCTGCTCTGCATCCCTTTGAGCAGAGCTCTCTGCTGCTGCAAGCCAAGCGAGGCTCAGACCCACATCTACAACCTGGGGCCGGAGCAAGGCATGGAAGGACTTTCTTCTGTGCCCCGACTCAAGTGTTTGCCTTGTCTTAGGCAACACAGAGGAGAAAGGTGAGAAATCAGCAGGTTAGGACAAAACGTTGGCAGGTGCTTGTTGGAATGGAGATCTGGAAGACGTGTCATTGGCAGCCCTGATCAGAGACAAAAGGATGGGCTGATGTACTGGTTTGGGCTGGGGTACAGTTCATTTTCTTCGCAGTAGCTAGTATGGTACTGGGTTTGGATTTGCGACCAAACAGTGTTGGTAAGAGGGATGTTTTCGTTACCACTGAGCAATGCTGACACAGAGTCAAGGCCTTTTCTGCCCCTCACACCACCCCACCCGTGAGGAGGCTGGAGACGCACAAGAAGTTGGGAGGGGACACAGCTGGGACAGCTGACCCCAGCTGACCAAAGGGATATTCCATACCATGTGACATCATGCTCAGCATACAAAGCTGGGGAAAAAGAAGGAAGAGGGGGATGTTCAGAGTTGCAGCGTTTGTCTTCCCAAGTAACCATTACATGTGATGGAGCCCTGCTCTCCTGGGGATGGCTGAACACCTGCCTGCCCATGGGAAGTGGTAAATAAAGTCCTTGCTTTGCTTTGCTTGTGTGTGTGGTTTTTGCTTTATTTATTAAACTGGCTTTATCCCAACCCACTGGTTTTCTCACTTTTACTGTTCCAATTCTCTCCCCCATCCCACTGCCGGTGGGGAAAACGAGCAGCTGGTGGGGCTGAGTTGCCCACTGGGGTTAATCCATGACACCAGAGGGAATGAAAGTGGGGTAAGGACCATAGGAGAAGAAAACCTAGAAAAGCCTGAGAGGCACAAGCTGGGCCTGATAAAGGCAGAGAATAAAATGGAAAGGAAGGGATGGGGCAGGACAGGCAGAGGACAGGAGGTGTGGGGTCATGGTTACAGTGGATGGGTGGAAGAGCATAGGGCCATTAAAGCACAGCCTCCTGCAGAGCCCTGAGCTGCTCCCAGAGTCCCCCAGTCCACCTTCACTCTGCAAACCCGTAGGCAAAGCACTCCCTGGCCATTTCGGGTTGGCTGAGGAAGCAGAAGAGCTTTGCTTGCCATCCCCGTTACCTCAAGAGGTCACAGCCTGTGCCAAAGCCAAAGGCAGCGGCTCAGTGGTGACGCACAGGGGCGTCACTGTGATGCCACACACGGAGTTTCCCGGGCTGGGCGTGTAGTTCTGCTTTCGCTCTCACAGTAGTAAATTACAGGATTGAAACAGCAGCAAAAGCACGAGTTACACACCTCAAAGTTAGGAAGTTCCAGGATCGAGTTTCTTTGCCACTTTTATTCCCCTACTTTCCTTCCAACCCTCTATTTTGGGGTCATAGCGTGAAATCACCGTTTATTTCAGCTCCTTCTCTTCCCTAGCAGAAGGGGGGCTGCTCTGGGCATGAATCAGCGTGGCACAATGGGAGAAATGCTGACTAGTTGATGCCTTTTCTTGTCTTGCAGAAATGAGGCAACGTGCAGTGGGTGACAGCAGGGCTGGAAGCAGAGGAAAGCTGACCTGCGGGAGGAGGCAGGCGGTTGCTGCCCTCGAAACAAGTGTTGGTGGTCGCTGCGTGGAGTCTTTGTGTGGGGTGGGTTGACCCCGCAAACTCGGCTACAGGCAGGCACTTGCTCTAAGCACGTCGGTCAACAACTGCCTGACCCAGAGGCTTAGGTCGATTTTCAGACACAAAGGGCACTGCTACTGATGAGGTCTCTTTGTACCACGCATACGGCGTGATTATGATCCTGACAAATGAAAATATCTCGGATTGAGCTCTCAGAAATACTGCTTTGGACTTCAGTGGCTGCACCTCAGCTCTGTCTGTTCAATGAGGATAAAGCATGTCCTTACTTCACTGTGTGTCCTAAAAAGAAAGCAGTATTCGTGAAGCACTCAGATACTCCAGTGCCATAGGAAAAACTGAAGAAACTAGTAATCCTGTCTTTGGAACAAGAGCTGGGTAGCGGGTGCTGATTATGGAATAATGAATTCAAAAAGGAAGTTGCGATGAAATATTTAATATACTGATGCAAAGATGCTACGGGCATTATAGTATGAGACAAGACAGTGTCATAATGTTTTGCAATCACATTTGCAATAGGCCAAACTGGAGTTTCATGGATAACCTTAATTGGGTATTATTTAAATTTTGAGTGCTTAGTTTTGTATTCCTAAGACCGTTCTTTTGTCATAATATTTTCTGTGTGTGCAAGTGTTTAATATAGAAAAGAATAATCCGAGCTAGTGAAGAAATTACTTACCTTCCTCTACAAATTAATCTGAATTATCAATTATTTGATAGAAAATAAATCAGCAAGGCAACTTTCACACTTTAGCTAGGCTTCTGTGACTGTGCTGTAGAGCAAGGTATCTTCGTTGGTAGTGAAAAGATGTTTTACTTATTGACTTGATTTACTGATTGTCCCTGGTTGTCCTGCATGTGCTTTGTGATAGCACTCAAGATGGCCTGTTCCATGATTTTCCCTGGAACCGAGGTCAGACTGACAGGTCGGTCAGTCTTGACTTGATTTACTGATTGTCTTTAACTGAGCTATGTCGGGTGGACAGCATCATGCACATTGATTAATTGTCAGGGCATCTGGTGTATGTGTGTAGAAATTGTTACTTTATTAATATCTAAAGAAACACATAAGTAATTAGAAAATATCCATTAAATTTTATGTCAAAGTCCTTGAGAAACTAGTTTTGAGGATGTTGCACACAGATTCCTAGGGAGATAAATACTCTTGGTTAAAATACTTTACTTAACAAGAGACTCAGTACAAACCTAGCTGAAATCATGGTTATATTTTGTCTCCTACCAGAATGTCTGGAGGAAATTATTCTTTGTAATGTATTTGCCAAGAAAACTCAGAATAAGCAGAGCATCTTTGGCAAGTTCTGAACTGCAGCAGGCTTACAGCTAACTTTTCCAGGTTGTATATTTTCAGGTATACATACAGTTAAGATGGGGGGGCGCTTTGGAGGAGGTTTTAGAAAAGGGGGAAAACTGCGTGACAGCAGTGCTGCTAGAAAAACTTTACGCCCAGGGAGCTCACAATCAAATATTTATAGCTTTATGGGCAACGAGTACTCCTTGACACAAGACTACAAAGCCATCCCATGCTCAGGTATTCTTTTTGCTCTCGCCCCAGTCGTATCTTCCACCACATCCTTTCTCAGAATACTTACTATGCTGTCAGCATTGTTATTGCCAACTTCACTGCATACTTGTAAAACAGGGAAAGCTATTTAATGCCTTTTTATGGATTTCTCAGTTGATCCAGTTGGTTGCTATTCAAATATTGTATTGCTTTTAAATTTCGCAACTGGTAGGGCAAGTAGGACTTTTGTTCAAGAATCTGCTTTTCAAATACATCATATTTAGACATCTAGAAATAAAAAAAATACTCAGAAAACATTTTTGATTCATTTTTAGGTGATTATCCCAGTTTTTATTTTGTACTCTGACCACTAATTATCTTAAGAGATGTTTTTGCTAGGAAAAGGCTGCACTATGAATAATTCTTTCAGTATTTCTGCAGATGCCAACTTTGGAAGGAACCGAAATGAAAGTGTCTCTTCAAGTTTCCTCTTGTACAGGATCTGTACAAGATTTCCGAGCCAAAGAAGCTTTTATGAAAGATCAGAACAAGAAGTCACCACACAGGAGACTGCGGTACTCATTGCCAGCTAGAGCCAGCCCTGTCCAACACCTACAGGGATGCTGGAAAGGGCAACTTGCAACCTCTTTACCAGGGTCTCTGGTGGCAATGCTGGGAAACCTGCTTCCCAACTTTATAACATAGCTATATGGGGCTGGTGTCACTCAGCATCTCAGATACACAGGGATCTGGGAGAAATTTAACCCCCTGCTGCAATACACTCCTCTTTTTTGCACCAAGTAGTTGGGTTTTTTTCTCCTGGAGTTTAGTAGTTTGATGCCTGAAAGGGCTGTGCTGCGCTCTGAAGCCTGCTCTTGCCTCTGAAGAGCACGAATAGGGGCCTTGACAGAGCATGATGGGCTGGTCTGTTGGACTCTGCTCCTGGTTACCGTCACCAGTAGGACAAGCAGCACTCATTTATTGCTAGGTATCAGCTGTGCTTTATCATCCATGGGACTGTAAAATATTCTCTTCACATCTCCCTAACCTGCAGCTCTGTCATTTACTGGGCTATTTGGCCACTTCAGTTCAAAACCAGATTTATTAGTATGAAACTTAAATTACCAACTATTAAAAATATCCTCTGAATGCCTCCCTAGGATACTCACTGATAGGGGTTCTTAGACAATATAAAATATCAACCCTTTAAGTACTTGGGCGTTTATATAGTTTTTCTATGTCAAGTTGCACCAGGAATTCTTGGAGCTCCAAATCCATACACAATTCATCGTCCACTTGAAAATCCTGTATTTGGATTTTTAAAAACCTTACCCTTCAATATATTAGAATTGCAATTGTTACGTAAAAATCCCCACTTAGCTTCATATGCATTTGTCGTACTCATTTTAAAGGTCCACCTGCTCTACGTGCAGGGGTAAGGTTTGCTTTCCTAAATGTCCGTCAGGAGAAACATGGCATCAGCCTTCATCACTTATCTTCACTTGACGGGTAGATGTCTGTGGTCTGAAGACATGTCATGGTCCTTTCAGTCAGATTTCACTCAGTCATTAAATCTTAAAAACAAACCAAAAAAACCCACCAAACAACAAAAAACCCCACCACCCAATTGGGTTGCAGTAAAACAAGCGTTCCAGTTAGTTTCATGGTCAGGGAAAAGCATGCTGTATTAACTCTGTTATTCAAAACCCCCAAGACTGTGCTTTTAGTTGGTGGTGTCACCTGGGAACAAGGATTTGCATTCACATCACACGCGGACCGCCGAGTGAGGGACCAAGGCACAGCCTCATCCCCCTCCCCACTCAGTGGGCAGGGCACGGGGGCTGGCAGCTGCACACGCTGCCCGCCGATCAGCCCCACGCGTGCATTTAATGCATTCATGAGGTGTAGGGTAATGTCTTGATCAGTTTTTGATGGCACCTGTGTTTCTGAAGCTGCTCAGGTGTGACAAATGGTTGGGGAATAAGAGTCTTCTACCACATCAGTAACATACCCACCCCCCCTCTGTCCCACCCCACCAAACAAAACACATGCCCCATAACTGGAGACATTTCAGTGCCTGAATTATTAATAAAATAAGCATGATAATGAATAATCTATGTTAAGCATTTTCTTACCCTTTATTTTTTCATTATGCTCAGAAGAGGAATATGATTAACAGCAGTTTAAACTTTAGCAGTACAATTTCAGTATTAAATATAAAACTACACTGCAAGTTGATGTATTTTAAAAATGGTTATGTATACTCTAGCCTTAAATTTATGTATCAAATACAAGTAAATTGTTTCTTGCCTTGACAATTAACATATCTAACAAATTTCAACAAGCCAGACATCCATCTTTTCCATTAAAAAAAATAAGCAAGCACACCAACTCGTATTCATAGCAAGGGGGTGTAAAGATTCAACACTTTCCTGAGTGTTGTGCAAAGAATAACAGGTTAGAGAAAGTCAGTTAAATAAGTGTAATGATAAACCTAAAGCTAAGCTGGAGGACCTTTTGATTAACTTCATATTTCATATTTTACTTGCATCAGTTGAGAGCAACATGAGTTACAGAACTTCCATGAAAACAAGCCACTTACAAGCAGGTGGTTAAGCTTGATCAGTTTATTAAAAGGATTATATGACACGGTTGCCTGCAATAGCAGGGGACTGGATCTGATGACCCAGGAAGTTCTTTCCAGTCCCATGTTTCTAAGCCATGCACCGAGTGTATCCAGCCCACACTTTCACATTTGGAAAAAGCCAAAGCCACACACACACGCACTCACAGAAAAAAAAAGAAAAAATCTTAAAAAAAGTCCTGATGACACCATTTCATTTCTCTAGATATTCACTATGCAGAAGGGAACAGAGCTAAAGTCCTGTACAGAGGATACATTTACTCGAGGTTGATGTGGTACTGAAGTCAGTTAATAATTAGATACCTCCAGGCAGATTCAGTTACAGGGCATACCAACACTGCACACTGCCAGACAATTTCTAATCAAGCCAAGAACCTCTTGCAGGAATGAGGTCTCTGCTAGCAAGCACAGAGCACACTGAATAAGCTAAAAGCAGCTGTTCTTAAATGAACTACCCTACCAACCGTGAGTGAATGACAGATAGATGGTAAGAAGCATTTACCTACTAGACAAGATCTCTCTGCACACTCAGGCAGAAGAAGTACTTAGTTCAGAGCAGCAACCATTGCTCCTACCTTGCCTGTCTCTTGAGTACGTTCTCTTTAAAAGCTGGTCTACAGAATCAGTGCAGCCTTTCCCAAGCACTACCCAAGGAGCAGTTTGCAGCTGCCTTGCAAGACTCTACTTCCAAACGGTGGTCAGACATTCCCGTCATCACGGCCAGTTTGCTAGGACAGCACACGCAGCCGTAGCAAAAAGCCTTTGCAACAACTACAGACCTAAACAATTGCCTACATTCAGCCCATCTAACTTTTAGGCACTTGGTTAAGGTGTCTGGGTCCCTCGTCACCCAGAACTCCCCCCCACCCCCCCTACCAGGACAAAATAAAATTTAAGGAAAAAAACAGTATCACTGAAGGCAAATAGTCTCAATTGCCTTCTGGAGGTGTCTCGACCCCCCGCTGAGCAAAGCCGCATTTCAAAGCAACCAAGTTCTTAACACAGGCACCTCAGTTAGACAGGATGAATGGAGACTTGCATCTCTCTCAAGAGATAGTATCAATACTCTCCAAAACCAAAGGCAATTAAGCAATTAAGGTTTGCAACTCCAGTTACGTTTTGAAACGAACCTACAGTCAAGTAATTAAGCTGTAGTCCCTCCCTCCCAAGCATAAAAGCCTTCCACATGGAGGCTCTACTTATTTAAAAAAAAAAAAAAAAGGCATTCTTTCAAACAAAGAATAGTGGACATGGCTGCTTTGCCACTCATTCATGGGGAAGCTGAAGGATCAGAGAACACTTACTCAGAGACCTGGAATGACTAAACACTGATAGTGCATGCAAAGCAGAAGTAACATGATGGTTTTTAAATTAACCCTAATCCTCTTCTCCACCCCACAAAATTCATGCAAGTGTTTGAGAAGATAAGTCAAGACATAATAGCCCCAGTTTCCAAAAAGGCTTAGGGTTTGGGGTTTGGTTTTTTTTGGTGGTTTTTTTTTTTTTTTTTTTTACATACTGTAAAAGAAATGTCCTTTTGTTTTCTTTCTGTGGGCAGAGAAATGCATTTTTGGCATGTTTGAGAATCACAGATATCTATGAAGTCCCATGCTGTTTAAATCCTCCAACTTGTTTCTATAACCTGTCAAAAAGAGACATAAGCAGCCTATACGTTTCCCCAGTATCGACATGCATGCTCAGAGCTCTCCACTTTAGTGAAATGAGGTGTTACTTCTGTGCTGATAGTTGACGAGTCAGCATTGCACGACTTTGAGACCAACTAAATTAACATTGTCGTAATATGAAAGGCAAGCACAAGTTCATTTATTTATAGCAAAGGTCTTGGGTTACAGGAGGTCAGTTCTTGCCATCTTGAAAAGATAGGGGATAACTTATTGCATACATGTGCATTATAATTTAGCAGCAAGTCATTCATAGAAACACTTCCCTCCTACTGCTTTTTTGGTTTATTATCTCAATTATATATATATATTTTTAGCTTTACAAAGCATTTAACACCACCTTTAAGTTAATGGTCTTTTATTGGAAAAAAAGACTAGCATTTACAACTTGGAATGGACATAAACTGTAATATCTTGAACAGCGATGTTGATAGTTGTGCTGAAGTCCACAGGCTACTCCGCCAGCTCCAAGTCATGGTACAGAAGGTTTTAAAAATATGAGAGTCCAAAGATGCTCCCTTGGTGAAGGTTTCTTTTAAAAATTTTGTGAACGGTAACAGCCCGACACCCGTTTCACTATAGTGCAATGCAGACAATGTTAAACCAGTATTTTAACACAGACATGCCATCCATAGTTAAGATCATCGTATTTTTGGAGCACACTGCTACGTACAGGAGAACCATTCAACCTTTAGGGCATTTTCTCTACGTTTTGCATCCTTCAACCATTTTGCTGCATACCATCCTGAGGTATAAACCAATTTGAAAGTAAACCAGCTATGACAATTTATACTACAAATTGAACTAGAATCCACCATTGAACAAAAGAGTGGATCTTTTAGGTTGGTTTTTTTTTCCTTTTAATACAAATGTCTGACTGTGCTCAATTGTCAAGCTGCATGCATGAAAAACTGGCCAGCCCAAACAGTGTAATAGTCATTAGCAAATGGAACTTTTGAGTTCACTAAGTGCTTCCTTTTTTTTTATTTTCAAGGTAGTACAATTATTTATATTGTAAAACTGATGTTTATCTTTTGGGGACAGGACCACCAACCATTACATGCAGTTTGTGGACAGAAGGTATTTTGACATTCAGTTTTGCTATACAGAAACAGAATGAATAAATGAACATTTTTTTTTTTTGCAAGAGGTAAGTAAAAGATTCAATTTGATTCTTCTAGAGGAAAAAAGGTGTAAAGGAGGTCTCTTCACTTTGCAGTCATCATCTGTACGAATTCTGAAAAGATAAAAAGTCACTGTGATTTATTGTCTCCAGTGCATATTGACTGATAAGTCTCAAACACACTTGAAACAAAAAAAGCCCCTTCTACTGCATCCAAGTTTTTGTCCAAAATGGACAACTTAAAAAAATGGTGCCTCAAGTACTGGAAATTAACACCCTACGCATTAGGCCTTCACTCAGTCTCAGTAATAGCTTTTGGTCAAGACACATGGTTTTACCTTCATAGTTGACTTGCCCATCCCCATCAATGTCTGCTTCTCTGATCATTTCGTCTACTTCTTCATCTGTTAGCTTTTCCCCTAAGTTTGTCATAACGTGACGTAGTTCTGCTGCACTGATATAGCCATTGCCATCCTGCGAAGAAAGGGTTGCACAAGATCATGATCAACAATCCTGACACTGATTAAGTCCAAAACTACAGCTAGATTTCTAGTAACTGCTTCTGAAGTAGCCTCAGTGCACTTCAGACACATATACAAGACCTGGCAGACCGTAACACTACCGTATGTACCAGCCCCACTGCCTTGTGAAGCATGCATGCCACCACATCCTTCTAGACAATAACTGTACTGTAAGAATGACTGCAGGTTTGACATGCAGCTGTAAGGTATTTTTAATGCTTTTAAAGAGCTTTCAAAAATAAACAAACAGAATGGTTTTTGTTTAGTCTCTGGTGCCTAAGCAATGTCAAAAGAAAAAAAAAAGCCAACCCCAATTTCCCTACCAGCATGAATAAAGTCAGTTTTCACTTCTGTGTAATACTACCCCTATAACCAGGCCGCAGGTGGCTAGGTTAGGTTTCTTGGATGAGACGGTATAGAACAAACCTTCAAAGAAAGCATTTAAATTCTACTCAAAGGATTTATGAAAAGCTTTATGGAATCAAAAAAAAAATTACACTAAGTCAGTGTTCCCAGTAGTAACATCCAGACCTACAGCTCACCCCTAGCTATTTCAGAAACTGTCCTCTTCCACATACAGGAAGAATACACTAGCTTAGAGCAGGAGTTCATATGGCCATCACCAGCAGATAAGCCACCTCAGTGGCTTTAAACACTAATCTAGTCTGCAGAAATAACCCCATAGGGTAGATGAAGTACCCAATTGAACATTTCCTCTAGCACATTTTCCAGCTAAGTACTGAAGACTGCCACTTTTTTCCCCATAGAAAGAGAAGTATAAGGCTTCCTTCCACAGACGCATGTGCATCAGCTTAGCAGCTGCACCAGCTATTGCTCAACACAATTATGTTGTAGCATGTCATAACCAAGCAATCCAAAGAGGGGAACTCCTGTTCCAGAAATAATCAACCTTCATCATGTATAACCAGGTATCCTTGAAGATGGAGGTAATGGAGCTCTTCAGTTTTCCTGAAATCAATCTCAGGGTCCACATCTTGAAAACTGAACATTCGACACTTCATGTCCCTCTAAATATTGATGATAGCTTCAAAAGCTTCCCTAAAGAATTAAAGCTTTGTGCATCCATGCAAACACTTCCCCATTCCCATAAAGTCAGAAGGTACAGAAAAAAAACCCACAAACACCCTTACACCACCACCACCACCCACCCCCCTACCCTCCCCCCCAAGCATCAAGATGTGCTCATCTCTGCTTCCAAGGCCAGAAAGTTTTCCTCATGGACAAGCCTAAGCAGCTTAGACCTGCTGTGTAAAGTAGGTAGAACCAGCGTGCAACAGTCCTGGTTCTGTTTCTAGAACAGTCTCCCTGGACCATTTTCAATTCCTCTGCTTCTACTAGAAGACTTTTTTCTCTTTCTAGACAAGAAGGGAAAAAACCCTGAGGGGAAAAAAAATGGACATCATTACTGCTTCCAAAGATTATTTGAACTTTTATTAATACCTTGTCAAAGACTCGGAATGCCTCACGGATTTCTTCCTCGCTGTCTGTGTCCTTCATTTTTCTGGCCATCATGGTTAAAAATTCAGGGAAGTCAATAGTGCCATTGCCTTAATAAAAAGAAACTCCCAGAAATTAAAACTTCTATTTTTTTTAATTAAAAAAAATCTAACATTTAATTTAGCCAGGAACAAGACTGACAGATCCACTGTAAACCATTCTTACAGAAGAACTGGATCTTCTCCCTCAGTTGCTACCACTGCAGTTTTGCTGCTGCAGTGTGCAGTAGCCACTGTCACTGCAGTGTTTCTGCACAAAAGTAGTGAGCATTGCCTTCTCTCCAGGTCAAGTCATATCATTTGCTACCTAAGCTGCAAGTCAAATGTCTATCTGATGCTCCAAGGTTAACCAATACGAAGACTCCACTTTAAATCACTCCTCAAAATTAGTAGCTTAGTTTCTTTAGAATCTTGCAATTGCCATGGCAGATTCCAGAAGCAGATGTATTATAAAGCTGGCACTACAAATCCAGGATATCTACAATTTGAAAAAATTACACTTCAGTAAGCTGCTCAGAAATACTTGTCCCCTGTCAAATATCAGCTTCCTTATCACATGTTGTATACCACAACAGTAATGTGCCATTTTCAGGGGCAACATGAGAAAAGCTGCAATTATTTGGTATTTGATAGCTTAGCAGTCAGTGTTCTTGTAGGTATTTCACTGCAATACTGAAAATCCCTGGGAACGTCCAGGCCTCACCCCTAAGATTTAAGTTCTTCATTCAAAGTCAGGATGCAAACTTCAGGTTGCTCTAAGCTACAAGAAAAGTGGTACGGTGGTGAAACAAGTTCTTTAAAACTGCAGAAAATAGATTTGTACAGTCAGGATTCAGCCCTGTAAGTCAGAAAAACCCTGCATTAAGTGCACTGTGCAACTAAGATCCACCCATTGCCCGAAGGAAACATGCAAGCTTCTTGGCTAAGTATAGCAAAGAGCTAAATACATACAATTTAAGAAAACCTTTGCAACTTCAGAATGCCAGACTGAGACAGCCCTCAGTCTCCTTTAATTTTTAATCTACCAGTGCAGCATTGCTGACTGCAGCCCAGAGAAGCCACTATACAAATTCTATATAGCACTGCAAAGCCTTGAGTTTTTCAGTATCTGTATCGAAAGTTAGCAATTCAGGTCAACTTAAACTTCTAGCAAAATAGTTGTAATTAATGTAGCCTGATAATCAGATAATCTATACTCTAGCCATCATACTTTCACTCTTCTTTTACAGAGATATTATAGAACAATCTAGTACTATCAGAATCAACATACAAGATCAAAGCCTTGACATCACTGAGCAGGGGAAAGCATTTTTCCTTTCTAACTGCTAGCCTGTCTGGAGTCTCAGACACAAGACACAGTTACCCTTTCTGGCATCAAATTAATTAATTCTGATAGGCTTGACACAGGAAGGTTTGTCTGCTTTTGCCTCCTACCACCCCAATCTATTAGTGATCTAATACACTACATCAGACATTGTGTCTCCTTGTTGTGTATTCAAATCTTGGAAGTTTAGCACTATTCCAACTCCTACCACATTTTTGGCCTTTGACAAAAACCAGACATTTATAAAAGTTTTAAGACCAACATGGGCTGATGAAACATGTATAGAAAAGCTGTGTGGAAATGCAGGTTAACAGCAGGTCAGGGCAAGTCAGACAGCAATAGGAAGCCTGTGACCCATAAAATATTAAAGACAAACAGCATAACTTTATCTCTGCCTATCCCACTTTTTAGACAGCCACTCTGTTAAGCATCTTTGCTGTGCAGAAAGCAACCATAAAATGGACATCCCTCTGAGTTTAGACTCTATCCAATATTTTGAAATATGCTTCAAGAGACCAATGTCACAGAATCTTCTCTATGCAACCCAAGCCCAGGTGTGAAGGTCTCACACGCTTAAGATGATCACAGCACTATTAACTACCCTTCCAACACTTACCATCAGCATCTACCTCGTTGATCATATCCTGCAATTCTGCTTCTGTTGGATTTTGACCCAATGACCTCATGACAGTTCCCAGTTCTTTTGTTGTGATAGTACCATCACCATCTTTGTCAAATAGGGAAAAGGCTTCCTTGAATTCTAGAGGCAGAAACAGTCCCAGTGTTTAATAACATTACCATCATGAGAAAACTGCATACCAAAAATACACTCCACTGACATTGTCTGCTACAATTTTAAGAAACATTTTACCTAACTGCCCATTTACTGAGAGAATTAACACTCAAATACTAATAAAAATTACTTGCTGTACCAACACATAATTCTCATAGCATATTCAAACTCATTTCATGTGGCTATTACCTGCATTACAACTCTGTAATGCATTTCAACACCTTACTTGAGGCACAGCTGGACCATAAACAGCAGCTGCCTGGGGTAAGTGAAAGGACCCACTGGGTTCCCTTCCCCATTAATAGACTTGCAGGAACAGTAAGTGTTGTTTTTTACCACTTATTTTTAAGACAGCAGACAGTAAGAACCGATGTCAGCCACAAACAGGTGAGTGGTCTCCAGAAGATCAAATAATGGTCCTTCCCCTAACCACTCTGAATTAGCCACTGTTCCAAGTTTAAAGGCACTGGCTTATATTATGTAATAAATCTAGTTTAGGCTTATTTGTTGCCATTTCAAGTTTATCTTCCCTTTATTAAAAAAAAAAAATACTTAGGTCTGCTTTGACTCCAAGAACTCACTTGAGTCTAGCAATTATTTATTTGCAAGAAAATCTAGAAGGACTTAGCTCAAGTCTGGATGTCTAAAAAAAAAATCATTATCTGTAGTCCAAGGAGGAAGCAGTCTAAGTTAAGATGTAATGAACCAGTAACCGTCTGCGGGTATTTTTTTGTAAAAGTGAGTGCTTTTTAAAAATAAGTGTTAGTTTAAATTGTCGAAGTTTTTTCCCCATTATGTCTGGGATAATATATTTCCTTTAGTCACAAGGAGTTAGCAGAAAAATAATAATTTCTCATCACGATACTTACCAGCAATCTGTTCTTCAGTCAGCTGATCAGCCTACATGAAGAATAGAACATTTTAGAATATTGTTTACCTCCAGCTATCTCAAGCCACGAGACATTTCCTTTAGATTTCAGTAGTGATTCATTATTATTTTCCACAAAGCCACTTTCAACCCCTGGAATTCTGCCTCTGCAAAGCAATGCCACTCACCTACACTGTGCGGCCACTTCCAAAAGCACAGAGGCTAGTTTGTCTTGAAACTGCACCTGAAGAACCAGACACCCCATCCTTCGACTTGCAGAATCCGATTTGGTCAAGTGAAGGACACAGGGTAGGCTCCTTGCCATTGGTCAGAGAGGCACGAAATCCTTAATAACGTGTTTGGGCTTTCACATCACATCAGATGTCATTTCCAGCAGCACAGTGACCCTAATACTGCAACTGGGGGGTATTTGCACACCAGTGGGCTAATGACAAGTGTGCCACCTAGTGATCTAACACCAGCCCGCCCTCCCCCACCACATCCCGTCAAGCATTAGCCTACTGTAAGCTTAGCAGAAAGGACTGTGCTCCAATATTAGTAGGAATTACTACGCAGTATTACGGATATTTTTTGCCATCTGACAAAGAAAAAGGCCAGTTTCCATATTTTTCCATTCAGCCAAGCAGTTTAAGGTGCCTCACACTGACATGAGGGTTGTTTCATACACCCTTTTGAGCGGCAAGATCTAAAATGCCTGCTTATGACCTTCTGTACATCAAGAGGCCACTCTTGCATCCAAAGGTATACAGCTCAGTTGTCAATTCAAAGGACTGTCCCACAGCTTAATCGTGCTAACCACATCCTTCCAGAAGCCTCTCCCTTCTGCATAGGTAGAGCATCACAAAAAGCTCCACCGTTTGGACTCAAAGGAGCTAACCAGTATTTTATAGAAACATGGGCATTTTCCTAGTACTTAAGAAAAAATACAGATTTTACATGCCTAAATCACAGATACTGGAGAACAAGGTACTAGCTCCTTTTAAACTCCTTTTATCGACAGATTTTACTAACAGAATTTTGTAGGTCAGAGTAAGCAGGCATCTCATAACGCTTTTGTCCTAAAACGCCATTATTCGAGTGTAAAACCCACTTAACCGCAATAGGGAGCAACAAATACAATGGAGAATTAACAGGCTACACAATCTGCTAAGCTCTCCCACCGGGGAATAGGGCAGGGTTGAAAGCCCGCTGTGTATGCCGAGTGGCATACAGATTCCGTTTGTAAATAGGTGTTGGGGGTGTGTTTATGTTTTAACGTCTGTATGTCATGGTTCAACGATTCCCCATACGCACAGTGAGTTGGGGGCAAGAAAAGGGTAGAAATGCCAACAGCTAGAGTTCAAACTGATTAAATATACTTAAATAGCGGCAGAAAACTTGTGTTCAAAATCCAGTTCGACTGCCTGCACTCTGCGATTTTTCCAGAAAATGCGAGGTTTTACTTAAAGATTATCTAAGGAATTTACATAACAGACTCGGTGCCCTGCAGAACAGGAAACAGAGCCACACCTCGGCAAAACCCTCCAGCCCACAGCACCAGCTCCTTCCCCATTAGTCCAAGCTCACCGGATGTTTCTAAAAATCGGATTTCGAATTAAAAAAAAAAAACCGAAATCCACGAACAAAACCAGCTTCGCCCAGCCCGCGATGCCAGAAGCACGCAACCCGACCCTAACCCGCGGCGGGGCACCAGGCACAGCCGCTGCCCGCTCGCCCCAGCTGCGGGACAAAGGTACCCAGGGCTGGGCCCATCCCCCCCCCCAGCCGAGTCATCAAATCCTGTCCCGGTGAGGTCAGCCTTCCCCGACGGGAAGGGGCGATGGAGAGACACGGCCGAGAAACACCCAGATTGCCAAAATGCGATTAGAGGTCAGCTTGCAACTGTTTCGCTGCTCTCGTAGGAGGAAA
>NW_010248301.1:59018-67646 GCF_000690775.1 Eurypyga helias | reverse complement strand
GCGGGGCTCAGCGCATCCCTCCTGCCCCGCTCCCGGGTGGGGGGCCCAGCACCGGCCCCGATGGGACCCTACGCCCGACGGAGGAGCAGAGGGGCTCATGCATTATAGATGCTGACCCCCAGCGCGGCGGCCCTGCCTCAGAGCAGGAGCAGACACGGCGTATTCAGCGCCCGGGCCAGAGAGCGCTTTAATTTATTCAAGATGTTCATTCACATGAAAATTGTATTTTTGTACATAAAGAGCTTTATTCTATTATTATGCCTCTTATCAAAGTGGGGTTATTTTGGTTTTTTTAAAAGCAATTGTACTTTACCCTGTAAATAAAATTTTTAACGTTTTTACTGAATTTCAGCAGTGCCTCTGGAGTTTTGTATCTTAAAGCTCAGGGTTTTCCGTTCCTTGGAAGGAGCCTGGGGTGGAAGGGAAGCGTTTGCCCCAAGGCGACAACCAGCACGAGCTAAGCCGTCATTTCTCACACCACACTGGCCACAGACACGTGCGGCTACCTGCAAACATCAGCTGGCCCCCAGTCCCACAGAGGAGGGATCAGAGGCCACTATGAGGGCAGAGAGCAGGAGCAGAGCGGTGCTGTCAGCAGTGTCGGTGCTCAGGGCTGTCCTGCCCACGGTTCGTGATGGGAGCTGGGAGGTGTTGGGGGATTTGAGGCCAGGAGAGGATGCTGCACCCCCGAACAGGGTATGGAGCTTGCAGCCTGGTCTAAACCTGCAGCGCTGGGAGAACCTGGCTGGCCTAAGCTGCTCCTTTTCTCCGAGGGGGTGAAGGCTCTCCCTGCTCACTCCCACGTAGGTGAAGGGAAAGGTTGGCTGAAGGTGCATTGCAAAAGCTTGGCACCTGCCCTGGCACAGCTATGGCTCTCAGCTAGAGATTGGGGTGTCAAGAGGGGCCCTCTCCCCCATAAAATCTGCTCTGCTCTTAGGAAACCCCAACCTTTCTCCTGCATCTGTGTGCAATGGGTGAACCCTCTGACTCCCCCAAATCCTGCCTGGCTGAAGGGCTTCTGCTCTTCATGTCTCCATCCTCCCTCACCCTCTTCAGCGTTGCTCAACACTCCCGTACCACACTAGGCACACAGACACCCTTAAAAGTGAGAGTTTTATCCTCTTTGCCCCATTTTATGGGTGGAATGAGGCAGCTCAGTCATGTCTCTCCAGCCATCTCCAAAACACTGGTGAACCAGAGCTGTCTGGGCTGTTAACGGGGTGTTTATGGGGAAAGGAGAGGGATGTTTGGATATATGGTGTTGTACAAGCCCAAATAAATCAGCTCCTACACATCTCAGATGGGACAGACCAGAGTTAGTGGAATGAATTTGCTTTCATTTTTCTATGCCTCAGTTTCCCATTTGTAAAATTGGGGTACCACCATCCCCTCACACCATTAATGAATTTGATGATTTCATTAAGCGGAGCTTGCACTCAGATGCTCAGGGCTGCTGCAAAAGCCCAAGAAGAAAGTCAGTCTTCAGGACGTGATCATATACCGTGCAGGGAAAAAGGCAGAGGGCAAACACCGAAAGCATCGGGCAAAACACAGAGAAGCTGTTCATCACACAGGCAAAAGCTGTCCCTGAAAGTCAGCCCTCCTGCATCATGAAAAAGGTGGAGATATGTTGATCAAGAATATAACATGAGGACGTATAATTCCCACAAAAATTAGGAGAGGAGCTGAATTAAGATTATGCAGACACCTCAGTGTCAGCATTTCCTCCTTTGAGTGCCTGAGTCTGCAACCTTTGTATTTCTCTAACACAGTTTTCCTATGCTGGTCTGTACACACCCCCACTCCTGTTTCTCAGTGAGTATAAATGCTGAAAAGGAAATGTTACTGTGTGGAAATCCTAATAGCAGCATACTAATATTAATTACAGACACCATCAACTAGCATACACCAGTTCCTTAATGATGTCCTGTTAAATAAAAGAGATTTAGTGAAATCTAATTCTGGCAGTAACAGGTCTTGATCTGTGACGCAGTGAAGCTTTGCTTGCACCTGCCCTTGAAAGCCAGGAGGTTTTGTATGGAGTAGCCTCCAGGGGCTGAAATTTAGTACAGTCCATGGAGACGGAAGGTCATCTAAAGTCACTGGGTCCCAAGACACTGGACTTCAATCTCAAAGAAAAAAAAACTCCACGAAACTTCAAAATATCCTCTATTCTTTTGTGTTTTCTTAGCTGTGAGCAGAGATCTGCAGACATTATGTGGTATATAAAGACCGTACCTCGACCAGGACTCTGGTATGATGTTAATGTTCCTAATGGGCAATGAAAGCTGCAAACTGCGTGAGGATACAATTAGATTCATACATTAACATGAGTCAGAGAACAGTTCCCCCCCCCTCCCCGCCCCAGCGGTGATAGGTTCAGACATAGTTGAACAAATCTGCTGCCGGGACAGATGGAATGCCTATATTCAGAGGCTGTAGGACCAACCTGCACCCCCGTTTCCAACAACAGGGTTTGTATTTATTTTTATCAAAAGAATAGTTGGGTGAATTGACAGGGAGCTGGAACAGGCTCCCCCGGTTGCAAACAGGCAGCTCTTTTATTAATTGCACTAAAATCACCTCCTTGCACAAGTAGGGGAAAAAAAAAAAAAAGGTAAATTAAAAGCTCAGGCTGATGAAATCCTTCATAAACTCTCTGGAAATACGGGATACTTATGTAGTAAAAAATGTCCATAAAGAGGCACCGAACTCAGTCTCACTAAAACCAGTGGCAAGACCCTTACTAACTTCAGAAATAACCAAAGTATCTTTAATTTGACTCCTGGCATCACATTACATACCTGAATATCTATTTTTTCATATGTCTGCTGATAGGTGTTGGGGATCCTTTATCCTTGTGGGATCCGAACAAAGGCCTCCGGGGCATGCAAGCATTAGAGACCCTCTGCCAGGAGGTTCTGCAAGTCCTTAGGTCTCACTTAATTCCCCTTTAGTTAGGAGAGAAAGTCGGAGATGGCCCCATAGATAGGGCATCCTTGCTACCTGGGAAACACAGAACAGACTTTCTCAAGGCACAGCTGAGATTATCCCACTTTCCCTCTGCTGAGATTTACTGTGGAGAGACAATTCGCTACCAATGACAAGACGCTCCTGTGCTCTGGGGACAGGGCCCACAGCAGCTTCACAGCGCTGGAGCTACTTTGTCCCAGCCTTTTCCAATGGATTTGAAGCTTTGTGGGAGCTCTGTGAATTACCTCAAAAAGTGAGCAAATAGCTGTGGATCCAAAATTCTGTGCAGGTTGTAGATGACAAATGTTTTCTGTGATTCTGATGCCCCATGGTGCCCTTACGATTCACTGTCGTCCGTGCTGGTGTGAGGCTCAAATAATGCTTGGGCTTTGGTTATTAACAAGAGCATCCTTCATTATTGAGTGCCAATCTGTCGTTGATTTTGATTTTACTCTGTACCATGATGTGTGAAATACAGTCTGTGTTCCTACCTGTGAGCACATGAAACTTAATACTATAATTATAGATCTCTGGGGCTCAAATGCTCCATTAAGACTGATTTGTATAGTAGGTAGAGATTATCAGAGCAGCAGCAGGTGAGAACTAATTTTCAGGAGCTTTTTTATTGGTGGGATATGCAATTAAAAGAAATCATCTGGCGGAGCAGAGCTGCTAAGGTCTGAGCAGATTTACTGACTGTACAGTACACGAGCACTGCAGAATGGAGACGCCAAAATACTTCATAGAATACTTCCAGCTGATACTTTGCAGAACTTGTACTTTTATAGTCTTCAAAAGACATTACTGAAGCCTTTGATAATCCAGATTAACAAATTAACTGAACACTTTTATGCCCACTACCCTAGTAACAGTGCCTGTGATCCACTAATTGTTTTTCTTTCTTCCCCCTCAGCCAAAGTAATGGTCAATATGAAAAAATACTAGAGATATCATAGATGTCTCAGAGCCACTGTGAAGAAACAGATCCTTTTAAAAAGCCTGTGGGACCCAGCCCCATTATTGATCACCAGGGCAATAAGGAGCATAAGGCTGAGCTGAGGATGTGAAATAGCTGTGCCCCCTGGAAATAGGGATTTCATCCCCATCAACTCTCTGCTGAGGTCACTGTCCTCTCAGGAGAAATGGCAAAGAGTTCACGTGAGGCATTGCTGTTGCCAGACCAAGGCACTGCATGCCAAACAACACTCCTCTATTATTATTATTGTTGTTGTTGTTATTATTATTACTACTATTGCTATTACCACTACCATTACCATTACCATTACTATTATTGTTGTTGTTGTTGTTTAATTGTCGCAATTTAAGATCCCCTAAACAAGAATGAATAGACTCTTTCCAATGGATAATGCCCTTCTCTGTCAGCAGGGAAATGATTCTGATGGCACAGCACTCGTTGCTCCAGTCTCCCATTTTTCCATCTATCTGTCCCTGCAGCAGCATCTGTTATTTCCTCCCGTCTTGCTATTCAAAATCTTATGGAACTCGGATGGGTCAAAAAGGAAAAAGAAATGTGACATCAGAGAGGCTGGGACAGAGATGCCACCCTTCTCCATGCCACATGCACAGCTTCACAGAAGCAACCCTCACTCAGCTCCTACCCCATTCACTTGACTAATTGACTGTCAGCAGGACTTGGGCAAGGGTCAGCGGGATGGAGGGCACAGCATACATCTACATAGAGTAACAACTGACTGAAGCAAGACTTTCAGAGAAGAGCTTAGCTTTTTCCTTTGAGTAATAGTGAGTAAGGGTCCACAGACAGTCTTACATGCACCGTGCCAATGGAAGCGTTGACATTCAGCTCAGAAAGTGGGTTTTCTAATGCTGTAGCTGGAAAGAAATTGCTTAGTGTCTCACCAGCATCCCTGCTCTGAGCTCGGTCATTTAGTTGCACTGTTCAGCCCCCTACTCCCTTGCTTTCCACACAGGAGATGTGTTGCGCTGCAGGGGAAGACCTGTGTCAGTGCACGGCCTCCTTCCTACTCTTGCTTCATGCTGTGGGGGGTGCCTAATTACGAATTGAAGCATGTGAGGGGACTGAAGCCTCTATTTCCCAAACAGGGATTTGGCAGAGTCCTCAGGACTTCACTGTCTCTTTCTTGGATTATGACATTCTGCACATTCCAGGATAATCTTTTTTTTAACCTGAAGATTTCACAAAACTGCCTTCTAGGAAAGCATTTAAAGCTATCTAATGGCAGTCCAAGGTGATTACAGACCATAATGGTTTGTTGCACAAATAATGGATTAAGTTCCATCTGTAGGAGTTAATCAGACTTATTTCTACAAACAATCAACTTGTTCTGCTCCTCTCTGCATGGCAGATGTCAGCAATCTTTATAAAACCATACCCAGGATACCTCCAGCAGGACTGTCCACAGCAGCATTCGGCATCTGCAGACCAGCATAAACCTGGCAGATCATTGTGCTTCTCCAATTTGCAGGTGTAAAGAAACACAATATTTGCAAATAATAAAGATGCAAATACAAAATCCCGTCCCTCAGATGGCATCAGTCCACTTTTGAAGATGGTAGCAGAGGGGACATGTAGCCTGAGGGACACCGTGGACTCAGAACTTTGTCCCTGTTCCTACCGTGGGGACCCAGAGATTATGGGGTCCTTGATGAGCATTTCACTGCAGATAAGAGGCCAAACAGAGAAGGCAAATGTTAAAAAGCAAAGGGAGGAAGACAAAATTCCCAACAAGGTCACTGGATTCCCCATGCTGATCTTCGGGATAACGTACTGAAAAGAGAGTCTCAAAGGCAGGATCAGGAAAAAGCAAAATCACCAGTAGCAGGTAAAAGCTGAACAAACTGCACCAAACAGTCCTTTCCCATCTGAATTTCTCCTTGGAAATACTAACTTCTGAGAAAGCAGCTGTCCTCCCTGGCAAGGCTGCTCTCCTTGTGGAAGAACAGCATGTGGCCTTAGGATGTAAAACTTAACATGGAGCAGAAAAAGCATCTCTGATTCCCCTGTGATTTTCCAGTTCGGTCTTTGGGATTCATGGGAAACAAGCACCATTAAGAGATTGTTTTGTCCAGAACCTAGAAAGGCTAGAGACCTTACCAGTAAAGAGCAGCAGCCGAGTCAATCCCAAGTCTAAGTAACTTGATTTACTTCTTCATTTTTTCACTTGGCTACCCTTAGATATAAATGCACAAGTTGTTTCCCTAGTTCAGGGATGGGAGTATTCAAACCGAAGGGATTTAACTCCTGAGATAAAAGAATACGGGTTTTTTCCCCCTTCCTATTTGAGTACCATCTCTCCTGCAGCAAGTCTTTTGTAATCTGAAAGGAAAACCTTTCCTGTCACAACACCAGTAATGGATATTGGGCTCTCAATTACCCCTTGCTTGGCCAGGAGAGCAACTGATGCGCATCGTGTTTATCCAGCTCACTGAAGTGCTTTCATTATCTAAGAAAAGAGGTTAATTAGTATTTAATCAATCTTTTCACAGGGTACAGTTTCCTCCTCTCTTATTTGCAATCCAAAAAGATGTCAGCTTCCAAAGCCATAATGCCCTCTTGATAAATCAAGTGGCAGCTAATGAGGTCCATGGTCCCAGAGAAGGAGGGTCTGGGCTACCTGACCCGACTGGCTGTCACCAGCCCGGCTGTCACCTGCGCCTCTCTCCCGGGAAGCACTTGTTGGGGTGCTGGGAGATGCACCGAGCCATATGGGATGGAGGGAAGGGAAGTGTCAGCTGAGGGAAGGTGGTGGTGGCTGTGCACACCCCAAATTGGGGTGTGAGTGTTTGCGTGTGTCCAGTGCTTCATGCTACCCGAGCTCGGAGGAGTCACGAGATTTATCTCGTAGAAACTCTACCCTCTGGAAAGAAACAGATGGGATCTCTTTTTCCTTTTTTTTTAAAGTGTATTTAAAGATAACTCGGAAGCCATCCTTGCACCTGTATGGGGCTGAACTTCAGAGGTGAATAAGAGACGCTAATGATGCTTGGTGCCAAAAGTTATGGATAATAAAAGCATTAGCCTGTTTCAAAGAAACATATGTAGAAGGATGGAGTTTCCTTCATTAGGCAGTAGGCGAGTTTTTGTTCTCCCCTGAAAAATGCCAGGAGCAAAACTGAACCTCTCGCTCTCTCTCACCGTTTCCACTACATTAGTCTCGCCGGCTGTGTCGCTGCCATTCTGCACATCTGTACCGAAGCTCAACTGTGGTTGGGACAAACACCCATCAAAGCTAAGGAAACTTTTGGCCACTATCAGAGAGGATCCTGGGTGAGGTGCTGGTCCAGGACAGCTGTTCCAGCCACCCAGCCTTCCCATCCTAAAAACAGTCCAGCAGCACTCTAGTAATATTTTTTTTTTTCTGAGATATTTAAGCAGAGAAAGTGGTCGGTACATCCATATGCTCAACCCCTTTTGGCTACTGGGCTATTCTTCCTGTAGCCGCTGCTGCTGACAATGAGGGGCTGAGCCACTTGCCCTGTGGTAGCCACGCTCTGGACTTCTTTCCCTGACTTTGGGAAATTCATTGTCTTTAGCATCGTCTGTAGGTTCAAAGTCCGCTTTCACTCCGCGGGGCGTCCTTTCTAGGTTCATAAAGCTACGTTCAGAAATCTTTGGGCAGACCCAAAGCTGACAAAAGTGTCATTAAATAATGCTGCCGATGAATGAAGCTACCAAAGAAGACATAGTCCAGTTTGCATCTCAGTTACAAGAAGAAAGTGCAATGACAGGGTGAGTAATTGGCTAATTGTCTATACGAGCCCTATTTTAACAGTGCAGTCGTGCGATCGCACCATCTGGGGGGAGCTTGGGGAGGGAGCCCCAGCACACACAAAGCCAGCGTGCGTTTCCCGACACGCAGGCCAGGCAACTGCCTCCTTCCCAGGCAGGCAGTGGGAGTGACAGCCCCCCAAGTCCCCCCAGACAGGGGCTGAGGTGCTGAACCTCTGCTGCCGGTGAAAGTCGGGGCGTTTGCTCTGCGTTTTTTGGCATGCACGCAGAGGCCCACCTGAGTTGCAGAGTGAAGTCACCCAAGTGACAGTGAATCAGGCGATATCTGCCTGATTGCACGGCTGCTAATGAGTACAAATAAATGGGAACTGTGGGATGGGTGGTAGGTGCAACCAGCCGGCATCTCTGGCCCAGGCTCGCTGGCGCGGATGCTGCTCGGCGCACGGGTGCGCTTTCTGGGACGTTCAGAAATGATGGCATTTCCCCCTCCTCGTCTTGAAAAAGCTGAATTACTGCCTTTGAGTCCCCATCTATTTTCCTCCAAAGTTACCATGAAGCAAAAAAAGTATAAATCACACTTTTAAGTGGGCTTGGCACTCGGCTCACAAGAAGGACGAAAAAAAAAGAGGTAATGCCATAATGTAAAATAGTTAAAAGCTTATTAGAGCCGTTCAGGGCAGTATGATTTCCACTTTGTTTCAGAACACCCCAAGCCCATCCTTTCATGCTATTGTGAAGGCAGCAATTCAAATCTCCCTTTGTCAGTATGAATGGCCCCTCTTAAAGCTCTTTTATGCCAACATATTCCCTACAGGCATATGCCCTTTAGCTCTATTACTGATTTACCCAAGTATTCAGCCCATACCTTCTGCTTTTCTTTTTCACTTACTGAAGTTCCACATGACACGAGCTGCAGCCCCGGCTTT
>NW_010248301.1:47278-58987 GCF_000690775.1 Eurypyga helias | reverse complement strand
CAGCCGGGATGCTGCTGTCTCCGCCGCTATCTATCTCACCAGGAAAAGCCACACAAAAAACCGAACAGGAGACTTTTCAGATGATTGATTTTTCTCCCTCCCTCTCCTTCTACCTTCCCCCCTTCCCTTCTTTCCACCCCTACATTTGTTAGGGCAAACAAACGAGGGTATATGCCTCCCCCCACACGCCCGGCCATAGGGGAGAAGGAGCCTTGAAGGCTTTGAGGGGGGAAAAATGCGAGTGTAAAAAACGCTAGTGGGCCTATTACCTCTACTTACCCTAATTAGACTTGCTTTGAAGGGCTATTCAGAGATTTTGAAAGGCTGTCCTCTCCCTGCATCTCATTGTGCAATGTTTGCAGAGACATTTGCATCTGTTTGTGCTTCTGAAAATAGCAATGGGTGCTTTCAAGAAAGCAAAGCCACCTCCCAGCCCCTCGCACCCAGCCGAGGGCCGCAGCAGAGGTATGTGCGGCCAGCCCTGGGTGGGGGGGACACCCCGGTTTCAAGGGTTTCAGGGTTCTCCGCCGGTCCCTATTTAAACAATTCCCTTTAACAATGCAATTTTAGGCATAAAATCTGCTAACTAGATTAAATCCAGATGACACAGGACGCAGAAATGGAGGAAAAAAAAAAAATCAAGGCTAAAGTAAATGGTAGGCACTCTAACAGGATAGAAAGTGTGAAATCCATGCAGAGCTAGAGAGAATAGCTGGCAGAGCAGCCCGGGCTTTCATACGCATATGGCCTTGACCATTTGACTCTGGTCCCATTGAGGTGATCAGCTGGAGACGTGAAGGGGCATCTCTGGCAACACACACATCCCGCTCGTTCCTTGAAGAAAGCCCACGAAATAAAGCTGCATAAAGGTGATTGATAGTAAACATTTTGCAATTTGGAAGGATTAAACTTGCGGGATGATCTTGATCAGGTTCTCAAGGCATTGCCAGAATGCAATTACATTAGAATAGCCGCTGCTGGATGGCTTGCTGGCAAAGCCACAATATCCGCCAAAGAAAGGGGGTGTGAATGGGACAAAAGGGTTAATTTGAATACGTGCTGAAAAGACTGGAGGTGGACAAGGAGCTCTGCAAGGACTTCATCAGGAGCCATGGGCAGAAGGAGACAGTTTTGCAAATACAGAGGGCTAGCGGAGAGGATGTTTGTAAAGCACACTTGGAAAGGGGGGAAAAAAAGGAAAAAAAAAGCCCCACAAAGCTCAAACTGCTTCTTTGCAGTGCATTGCCCTTGGCTACGCTCAGAGGAGCACTTTAGATGGATTAATCACAGGGAAAAACAACGGGATAAAAGTCTTCTCCTCCGTCTGTCCTGGGCCACAGAGGGGCTGTGCTGCTCTTTCCCCACGCTGGCTTATGGCCTGGGCACCGGCCCGACCGAGCCCTCCCTTGGTGCTGCTCTGCAGGTTTGGGAGCTGGAAGTCACACAGGCCCTTTCTGCCAGACACCCGATTAACTTTATGCTATCAGCAGGTTGAAGATTTTATCAGATTACTCATCCAAAAATGCTTAGCAGGAATTAAGCATGCAAATCCACTCGGCCGCTCTGGAGACAATACGCTCCGCCATGCCGGTGAAATTCTCCTGCTAGCTCAGGCACCCATGACATGGGCTTTTCCGCTCATCTTTTTAACCTTCAAACACACATTGGCATCTGGAAAATGCTCCCATGCGTGGGCCAGGCTTGGATGTGCTGGGTGGGCTGGGAGGGGGCATGTCCCAACTCTCCAGGGTGATGGGGAAGATGCTGCACTGTCATCTCCTCCCCATCCCTGCCGCAGTTGGTACCACGGCTGCACCCACCCCACTGCAGCGCCTGTTTAAAGAGGGAGGACACGTCCCGTGCCCTCCCAAGGATGCTGCAAAGTGCAGGATCTGAGCCTAAAGAGGAGCAACGAGGCGGGAAGCCAAGTGGGGATGGAGGATTCAGGTGGGGGAAGCCGAGGTTTCAAGACAGAAGATGGAACACGATGCCACCTCTGCCAGCTTGTGATTTGTGGCTGATCTCACAGCCCTTTGGGGCTCTCGGTGAGGTGGCCGGGGGCTGTATGAAGATGTCTTGGTTAGGCAGAAAGCACCAGCTGGATTTGGGGCCAGGCAGGTCCAGGCAGGGTGGTGACCCTCAACACCCCAAATCAGCACAAAGCTCCCTGGGGGAGGATGTGGCTGTTTTCACAAACACCCCTCCCCACAGGGAGCCACCGACGGGGGCTGGGTGACCCCTCTTGGCATGAAGAACTGTTCAAGGTAAGGCACTGGCTGTTCGTTCATAACAGCAATACAGATGGCTTACAGACCCCATCCTACCTGCCCCACCACCACCCCCTGCCTCAGGGACAGTACCAGCCCCAGGGACAGTGTTGGCCCCAGCGACAGTGCCAGCCTGGCCGTCTGACCCATGCGTGGGTGATTGCACACCCTATGGGGGGTCAGGTCAGGGCTTGGCATCCTCCACAGCACAGGGGCTTGGGCTGCTTCAGCCTTTTTTTGACATCTGAAACTTGGAATGAAGTTTCAGCATTTTCTGTAGGAAGACAAGTGGAGATAGCTCTGCTTTTTCCCTTTGGGACAATACGGATACAGCACGTCACCTCCACGCTGTACCTCTGCCACCACATTCACCAAGCACTCCCCAAAAACAAAGCAAACCTATTTTCCTTTCCTATTTAGAAATGTAGAACCCACAGGGGAACCCACTTTCCATCACTCCCCCAGTTTGCTTAGCCAAACCTAAAGCCAGCAGAGACCGGCAGAAGGAGCCCGAGGAGCTCCAGAACCCCCCAGCAGTGAGTTTTCCAGGGTGGCTTTCCCTGGCAGCACATGTTCCTGGGCTTTTTTTCCTATCTGCCAGTTTGGGGAGGGTTTGGGGTTTTTTTTTCCACTGGGTTTTTGTTTCCTTTGAGAACACCCCGTGTTTGTGTTGCTCTTTCTCGGTGGCACAATGCTCCTCTCCATTTCCTCGGCCGGGGGCTCGCGCGAGTGTCAGATCTCGGCGGAGCGAAGTCGCAGGGGTCGCGGGTCACCCGAGGGCATCGGGGACAGACAAAGTCTCTTCAGCCGCTAATGTAAGCCGGGTAACGGCACGCTGAAAGCGCATCCACTTGAGACTATCTACAAGGCACTCAGCCCTCTCTAAGGGCTTATAATGTTGACTCTCCTGTCATTGGATCCAACCTTACTATAAGCCCTGGAGGTATGGGGGGCTTAGAGACATTCATTCAGAAAAATAAATCCCCCTGCTACCATTCTCTTCATGAAGATAAATATACCACAAACAGAACAAGGAAAGAGGCTGAACTCCTGATCTCTGCTCCAGCCGCTTAAAAATCACCATTAAAAGAAACAACAGTTTATTAGGCTCCTCCAGTATTTGCCATTAAAAAAAGCCCAACGCAGTTTATGAGACTCCGAAGCAGTTTATTAGTACATTTTACTAGCAAAACTAGCTTTCAGCTCAACGTCTAGTTCCTTCAAAAGAGAGAATTTTGGAAAGAAAACGGGGTATTTTGTATTTGAACACGCCATTTCTTGCAGTGTTGCAACCCGAGCTGCTCCAGCCTCGGCGGGAGGGTTTGTATTCCCGGCTGGGGGGGGTCACTGCTCAGCTCCAAACTGTTGTTCTTTAAGTTGATATTAAACCTGGGAAGCCTCTTTGGCAAGCAGGACAGTGGCTTGGCCGGGGCTGTACAGACACTGGGGAACCTGGAGTACCAATTCCCATCCTGGAAAGACTTTCCCAACACCTTGGCACATGGTGGGAGATGTCTCTAACTGCTTCGTGACCTGTTTTGCCTCTAGAATTCTTGCCCAAAACTGTGACTGGTGTAAAATATGAACAGGATGGATGTATTCAGCTGGTACTCAGCCAGGAAGAAAACCAGCTACCTCCATCTCCCAGCTGCAAGTGTTGTGCTTCCATCTCCCCACCGAAAGTCAGCCTCCTTTCCCCGGGATCCTTCTTACACCAAGTCTTGCTGGAACAACCCTGAGCACCTGGCTGTGCTGGTCAAATCTCTGGTTGGTTTTGATCTCTGCAGATTTAGGGATTTCTCCTGAGAAAGGTGTATGGGAGTCCAAAGAGAGCAGCAGCTCCCTCTAAGTCCATGCTCGTAAGTGCATCCGATTTGGGATGTTCCCAGTAGTTCCATATCCTGGTGTCCCCAGTGTGCTGCCTACAAGGGCAGAGGAGTCCTGTGAATCCCGGTGAGCACATGAACTGCTCTGAATGTCAGGGAACCTGGGAAGGGGGATACGTGGAAGGGCTCCAGCAGAGGCAGAGCCCCACGGGGTCTCTGGTTCTGCTTAACAGATCCGCACTGGTGTCAGCATTTCTTCCACTCCGATGTGGTAGGCTCACTCAAAGTCACCCAAAACATTGATTTTTTAGGTGAATTTTACCTTCCACTGTAGCTAGACCTAGCTCTGGATGAAGATGTGAGTCAGACCATCAAGTTTTGCCTCTGTCAGGTGCTAAAGCTTTACTGGCACCTGTAAAGCAAAGCCTGAGAGCATCAGCAGGCTTTGAAATGCAGCAAATTATTTCTCCTTAAGAAAAATAACCTGGAAAATGTGGCTGCTCTTGCAGACTTCCCTCCTCTACCTCCCCTCGCTTGTCTTCTGTCACCTGCTGTCATGATGGGGACAGCAAGTGGCTGCCACTTGCAAGGGTCTGGGGGAGAAGGGGACCAGGCTCCACGGCATCATGTGCGTGCCCGACGGAACAGTCAGATCTCCAGGAGGAAAACATGCCCAAAGGAGGAAAGTTGTTGCCTTGGGGAAGGAAAAGGCTGAAGTGATCAAACTGCTGATCTATAAGAGGAATAATGGGATTTCATGGGATTCACACTGTTGTTCAGATGAGAGGAACCTCTGGTTGTCTTTTTTCTTCCAAGCCACTGATCAGGAATTTTAAAGCCCCTTTAAAATCTGCTATGACTGAGCTAATTATTATCACAGGAGTTATTAGACAAAAGCTCAATGGCTTTTCCAGTGGCCCTTCGACAGTTTCTGGGCTGCCTCGACCACAAGAACTAGAGCTGCCTTTTTCCGATTGCCATATTCTCCTAAAAGTTTTCAACCGCTGATCTTCCATTTAACCCTTAGAGGGAACACAGGCTGCCGGGATGGGTGCCCATCACCCCAGCTCACCCTCCTCTCGCCCCATGGCCTGCAGCCTTGCTGCTCCCTGCCGGCACCACTGGCCTGCACACAGCTGTTTTCTTTTCTGATGTCTGCCGGAGGAGAAATGAATGTCACAACAGAGTATCCAGTTTTTGAGCAGCGAGACAGAGACCTGCAGGAAGCAGCAGCCAGCCTGCGCCTGGCCAAGGCTATCCAGTGACTCATTCAAGGAAGGCATTCACACCTTCTCCCCAAGGAGAGGGCTGCCCTGGGAAGCAGCCGGCCCCAGCACAGAGACGTGCTTGTGGGCTTTCCATCCGAGCAGGTCACAGGAACACTCCCGGTACACTGCCCAGACCGCAAAGCCCCAGTCCTGCAGCCTTTGTTCTTCACCAATGCTTTCCAGGTCTTCCCAGTTTGATAAACTGTCTTTTTTTTTTTTTTTTTTCCCCCAAGAGAAGTAATAATTACATTTTTTAACCAGCGGTATGTGTGGAAAAGCGAAAAGTAATAAACAAAACAATAAGTAATAAGCAAAAAAAAGCAAAACCAGCAGTAAAAACTGTTTAAGGGTATTTCTTCAAAAACCCCCACATCGGAGGGGACCTCAGACCCTATTTAGCCCCTCCGAGACTGATAAAGCTTTGGTATTCCCCAGGAGGGAGAGTTTCCCCACTCCAAAGCAGAATGGCAACGGAAACCAGCTATTAGTGCCCTTCCAGCTCTCACCATTCCTCGTCTCTACCCAGCCCGGGGGCTGCGTGGCTGTGGGGTGCGCCTGTGGACCCCAGTGTCCAGCAGTGAAAGCACCTTGTCCAGTGCCTCCATCTCAGTGGGCAGAGGAGCAAGCCTGGTTTCCCTTCCTTTTAGGAAATCTCTGCTAAAAAGAAGCTGCCTGTGGTGTAAGCAAGCTGGGGATTGATGGTTGGAAGCTGTTCTGCACCAGACGTGGGAGCTGCCGGCGCAGTCCCGCATGTGCCAAGCCCCCGGGCTGCCCCTCATGGGACTCCCAGCAGCAGCAGCACTAAATCCTGCAGTGACTCCGTTCGCATTGTTTTGAGAGGGACCTTGAAGACAAATGGACTTTTTTTTCCTCCATAACTGAACATCTAAACAAAACCTTTCCGAGGTCTCAGGGGGGAGATGCTTGATGGACAGCCAGGAAATGGGAATGATCGATCAAGCGCTGACGGCTGCGGCACTGGCACCCGGGCTCAGGTTTCGGGACAGAACCAGCAAGGAAGCACCTCTCATGTGTGCTCAGCTGCCGGACGGTGTGCTGCCTGCGCCGGCGCCTCTGCCTTCCTCTGCACTGGGTGACCAGCACGTTTCCTGCCACTGCAGCATCCATCCCTGGAGAGGCAGGTGCTGGGGTGGCCAACGCAGGCATCAGCTGGGTGGGAGGAGGATGCTTGGGGCTTTCTCCATCACTCGAGCTTTCTTCTTTTAACATAAAGGAGAGCAAATGACAAGCCCTCCACAATCCCTTCAACCTGCTGCACTGGACATGATTAAAGGCAGAAGAAGAAAGTAGGAAAAACCCTTTGGTGTTAAATAAATCACAAATGAGCTGAAACAGGCTGGTTTTTCATGCTGGCCAAGCCCAGGCCGTCACTGTCGGAAGGATACATCCCTATGGCTATGCCATGGGGTTGGGACTATGAGATTTTTATTCCCATCCTACTCATGGCTTTTTAAGTGGGATCAAGCAAACTTTGGGCTGCATGGGATGGGGTAACATATGCCCTCTCCCAGGCGGGCTGTGAGTATAGTCACTGCTTTTTGCAGGAGTGCAGGCCAACACACACACCGGATCTGGTATGGCTGTTGCCTTTGCCGTGCCCACCCACAGCGCCAGCGCCGAATTTGCCACAAGGAAATGCCATTTTTGCTTGGTTTTTACAACCCTCTCATCAGCTGCATGTGCCGAGACTGGGCCTTGATGGGGATTATGAACAAAGATGTAGCATATTTTTCCCCGCAACCTTCCAAATTAATGTTAGTGATTTTGTGGGCTTGTCCTCTCTTTCTGCCCAGGGCTGGGTTCGAGGTGAAGCGATGCCGCTCGCCTGGAGGTGGCTGTGGGGGCTGCAGCTCCATTACATGCTCTGGAGTCAAAGCACCGATCCAGCAAGGAGAAAGCAACACCCTCTTCTGATTTTGGGGGCATGAGTAGGTGCAGATGAGCATCCCCAGTCAGGGTCCTAACTATGGTCCAGGACAAGTCTGGGCTGATGACTTCCCAGCCTTGAAGAAGAGAAAAGGCTCATCTCTCCCCCCTTCCCTTCTTCTGACCCTTCTCCATCTCTCTCCATGCCCGGAGGTGTGTACCAGGGAAATCATCGACCACAAGGTAGCGGCCGATCCCCCCACCAGCGACACCGGGATGTAGATCAGCAGCCCCTGGCTGGCCCCCAGCTCCTCTCCCTTCCTCTCTCCAGAAGTCATCTATTTTGTTGTGTGTACACACAGAAAACAAGGGGCTGCCCCTTGTTCTCCTCCAGCCATGACACATCAAATTATCCTGCCTCCAAATATCCCATCTGGCTGTTAGTTTTTAGCTTTTTTTTTTTCCCCCCTCCTTCTAGGTTGTTTCTGCTTTCCTCCTCCTCCTTTCTCTGCTCCCCAGCCCATGTGTAAAAGTAGCAGGGGGGCCTTTATTAAAGGCAAAGCCCCACGGCAGCAGCTTCCCAGCCAAACTGCTCTTGTATTACTTTTTGATGAGTTTTCAATTTAGGCCTTTGCAGACAGGGGGAAGAAGGCGACTTGAGAGACAGAGGGGGGAAAAAAATGCAACAGATGGGGCCGATTGTGCTCTCTAGGCAAATTAAGGAAGACATCTGTAGCTCCCAAATACTGGTGGTCTAAAGCAATTAGTCCCCTGTGAAAAGGGGCCTCTCTGAGCCTCCTCCAGCCAATCCGCGCCCCGGCAGCACTCACGTTACAATGGCCTTGACCACAATTCACTGAGCCAAAAAAAAGAAAGATTAATCCAGGAGGAGCTGTGCGGCCAGGCTGGAGTTGCTAGGCTTAAAAGGGAAGGTTACGTCCGTTTCTGCCCAAGGTTGGAGCAGAAAAGCAGGGCGGGGGGAATATTTTTTTGCTTTTCATTCTTTCCAATGATCACCCGAGGCGTACCTGGTTTATGTCCGATGTCTGGAGCGAGTGTGTGTGTGTGTGTGCGCGCGCACACGTGTCCCTGTACCAGGAGAGAGCCGTAATCTGTAAATTGCTCAGGGACTTCAATTTTCCAGTGGCTTGTTTGGAAAGTGATGAATGAAGACGCAAACCCCTGCGGTTGGAATTATCTCCCCCAGCCCCCTTCGGTTCCCCCTCCATCCCGAATAAAAAGAAGCTGTTATATGATAAGACCCCTCTGTAAGTGATAATTATAATGATTGTGATGATGCCAGGGTTCTGCTTTTACAATTGGAAATAGGAACTCCGGCTGAGCTAATCCGGCGGTGTGGTCCCTTATTTCATTCGACGTCAGGAAGCTGAGAGTGGAAAATTCAGAAAAGGACTTTATCCTAGCTGGTTATGAGACCCCTTCCCCCCCTCCCCTCCTCTCCCCTGGCTCTTTTATTCATGCATATTTATGATCAGTAGATCTCAGCGAAGAAAAAAAAAAAAACATACAGAAAACAAAACCGGGAGCACAATGGGGAGAGCTGCTCATGGGAGGTCACAGCACCTTTAAATTACACCTCCTGGCTTTGTTCAGCCCCGCACAATGGAGCTAAGAGATAGGAAGAATAGCACCCTGCACCCTGCCACACCACAATTCTCCCGATGATTTCCAAAAGAACGGGGAGCCCCAACTAATTTGATATCTTCTTGGGTTTCTGTTAACCTAAGGACGTGCCTCGTCCCAGTCACCGGGGCTTGGCAGGGGCTGGGCTCCCACAAAGAGCGTGGCTACGTCTCTGAGTACGCTGGGGTTTGCTAGTCAAAGCAGATCTGTCTTGGTCAGGCTTGAATCTGAGCGGAGTTAACTGGTTTGGAAATACAAAGGCACCACCCGCCCACTGAACCTTTGCCCCTTTAAATTAATTAATTTAATTAACGTGTTTATTGTCATGGCGCCCGTCAGAATGGGATCTTCCCGGGGCCACACCAAACTCTAGCCTGCCCTCACATACAAAGGAGATGGGCTCATGGTTTTGGAGCTGAGTTTGAACCAAGTGACTTCTCAAGGCACTGAAATGCGAGTCTATAATTTATTCCTCAACCAACTTTCTCCTAGGATGGGAAAAAAGGGTGACCTCAGAAGCTGTGGTTCACAGTGGAGGCCAGGCACTAGCAAAGGGAGTGAAGTTAAAACAGAAAACTGCTGGAATAAGCTGGTGTCCTTCAGCTGCTATGGTGCAAGAAGCCATTAAAGGCAACAACCTGAATATTTGGTACTTTCTGCTTCTGGAGGGAAACGAGAAAGGAAAAAGTGAAGCTGGTTCTGAGAAAAAGCAGAATAACACCCTTCAAGAGAAAGCAAACCTGTCCAGGGAAGGACTGGCTAGAAGAAGACCAGGCAGTGACTACCAGCCCCTAAAGCCCAGCTTTTCCCCTTCTCTCTTGTCCTTCCCTGCAGCCACGGTTTGTGGATGAAAAGCAGGGCAGGGGAGCAAAATAACCCCAAGTCATTCTCAGATCCTGAATGTTGAAAACGTTTAATTGTTAAATATAAGCCCACTATTACATGGACAAAGGATTTCTGGGAATTTAGAAAGCTATTTTAATTCAATCAATGCTAAATGGAATCATTACCATCCCATGATGGAGTCGAATAGTGTAACCTTTGCTCTCCATACCCATGTGATGCACAAACCTTGCTGCCATCACCATGTCGCGTTGGGTTGGGTTATGTTGCCATGCCTAGGAGGCATAAAAAACTCTCTGTCACAGTCAAACTCAGATCTCTAAGCACTGAAGTATTCATACTTCACTATGTCACTTCATTATTCATAATGACCAGAATTAATGTTTAAATACACTTAAATTTTAACATCAACAAGACCCATCTCCTTCCAGGACTACAAGACTCCCATATCTGCCTAGGAATGCCATTAGAAGAAGAAGGAGGAAGTTCTCCTGCCCCTGAGGAAGAAAAAGAGGTGGAGAGCGGCTTTCAAAGTGCCCTCCAGCAGCCAGCGAATGTTTGCTCAGCAGTATAATCATATCTGCTGCGAGCATCCTGCTCGCAGGATATATCTGCAAGACCCGTGTCTGCAGAAGAGGCTAGCTGGGACGGGATATGGATTTCACTGCCAGGGAGCCAGGGTACGGCGTGACTGACATCGCCATGGGTACTAATGACAGAAGATTTCCCCAAAGACCCGTGGGGCTTTGAAGAACAGTCTTTCACTCTGTGTTGAATGTACAGATAAAATGTCCACAGCAGAAAACTAATCAGATCATCTGTGGTTTGTTTTGCTGTTTGTTCAGGTCACTATCCCATGGTTTACAATTATCCCAGTCAAAACCCATACAGATGTCCAAATTGGCCTCCTGGCTTTTTCCTTAAGAGTCCCCCTTTGGAGAATAGCGATTCCTAACAGGAAGTTCTTGGCCAAGTCCCTCACATTTAAACCTATCTCCAAGGAGAGAGTCCTGCTCTAGCCTCCAGCCAAAACCGAAACATCCCACCACTGTGCATTGCCAAAATAAGCATTTAAAACCCTAAGTCACACACCAGCAACCCAGAGACAAAGATTTATATGTGGAGAGGCAAGGAAGTGGGGAAAGGAGGTGAGACTCTCAAGATGTCTGCAGGATTAGGTTTCCACAGCCATTTAAAACGGTTGGGAATTCAACGTGCACATTGTTGGGCTATCTGTGGGAATTTCAGCATTTCATGCTGCGGCGTTTCTAGTGAGCATCAGTGCTCACGTGCCTCGCTCATGTGTCTCTTCTGGAGGCTCAGGACCAACATCTGGGTCATGTAGCAGTAGCATAGCCATGGAAGTCTACTGCTACTTGCTTGGGGCATCAATCCTTTCACTGTAAGGATCGCTTTTTAAATAGGATAACTGTGAATAATCTACTTAATTACTCTGATGGGTATAATAAGGGTGCATGACCATGTGGCAGCTTCTGCCTCTTCTGGAGAGTGATGAAGGTGTCCTTAGAGCCACTGAAATGCTGCTGGTGAGGGAAATAAACGTCTCCTGGCCCCAAAAATCAGACCCTCTGCCCATCTTGCTTTGTCTCAGTTGAAATTTGGAAAAGTGCTTCTGCATGTAAAGTTATTCTGGTTTGCTCCAGACTGATGCTGCAGAAGTAATGTGTGCTGCTGGGCTGCACAGAGATGGGGAATGCATCGAGGAGCTGCACCCTGCAGCTTTGCACCCTGCAGCTAGCATCCTACGCTCCCCAAGGAGCCTGTCTGCTCCCGGGAGCTTCCTCACATGCCACGAAGCACCATCGCTCCACCTGCATGATGGGCAGGAAAGCTTCCTAACACATAACAGCCTCATCCCCTGACCTGTGACAAGTGTAGGATGTTAACCACATGAGAGTTTACAAACCTGAAATAATAATCTTATAGGTATTGAACACTTTTATTAAAATGAAA
>NW_010248301.1:40525-47222 GCF_000690775.1 Eurypyga helias | reverse complement strand
TCTTAAAGTTGTCCTTAAATTAAACTTTATTAAATTTAATCCTTATTACCCTTAAATCTAATTCTGATTATTGTGAGCCAAAAGATCATGACAGCAGACTATAAAAAGGTAAGTAGAAACTTTAGAAACACTTCACAGGCCAAACTCAGCAACCTCCGCTCAGGGTAAACAGCCCTTTACAGGTGGCATAAAGGAAATTCATAGACTCCCATATCTGAGGTTGCTTATGCCTTAAATTTCAGTGGACTGCACCTGAAGAGCTGGCTTGGCAGAAGCACAGAGTGCTCTTTGGAAATCAAGTCCTTCAGAGATAGGCTAGGTTGAATATTCCCAAAATGCTCTATCCCAAGATGCTGGGCGTGCCATGACCCCCTGCCCTCCGCCTCTGCACCCCCCGCCAGCCCGAAATCTCAGCGGCAGCACAGCGAGCGGCGAGCACCACCCTCCGGCACAAGGCTAAACTGTAGGGGAAGTTGGAAAAAGGCTTTTTTATCCATGGAAGATGAATAAAACTTGCCGAGTGCCCCCAGGCGGGTTGTGCGTGGCCTTGGGAGGGGGAACGATGCTTTTGTGCAATTATAGTGGCCACATGCAATTAATTAGTACATCTAAGAGGATCCGTAGGGCTTAGATTTTGCCGAACCTTTTAAACCTGGGCTCCTGGGGCCAGTGCTTGGCTGTCACACCAGAGCTGGAGCATCCCAGGCAAGCATCTGCCTGGGCAGCACCCATGGCCAAAGGGACCTCATTGCATGGGCACCTAAATCTGATGGCATAACCCCAAAATTTATAACTTTTGGGGCATAACTCCCCCTCCCCAAAGCAGGAAGGGGAGTCTGCTCTGCAGACAGAGAGTATAAAGCAGTGGAAAATCTGTATCCTCCATGGTTTGCTGTAGGCAGCACTGCTCCTGGTATGCTGCGGGAGCGTGGGTGCAGGTGCCCAGGTCCAGTGCTAGTGAGCAGCACGTTTGCTCCATCACTCCCCATATCCCTCTGCTCCCCCCATGTCCCAGCTCTGCCACCCTAAAAGGGCAGTTCTCCGGATAAACAGGGGAGAAAAGCCCTTCCTGCCCTTGGCAAGAATGGCAGCATCTCAATACTGGGTGGGGAAATGCCACCAAAAGCCTGGGATGATGATCTGATCATCTGGGATGTCCCATCCTTTGTGTGCTGAGGCAGAGCATCCCGATGGCATTGGGAAAGCTGAGATTTCCAAACTGGCTCCTTTAGAGAGGATGGGTTACAGTCCTGTTCCAGCATCACTGGCACTGGGTCCCAGCACTAAACCCTGCTCAGCCAAGCTCTGAAATCCTTCCTCAGCCTTTTTTCTTCTTCATTTTTCTGTCCGAAAGGCCGCTGAGTGGCCAGAGAGCTTTTATGTGCTGGATCTACCTTTTCTCCCATACTGAACAGGGGATGACTGAAAAAGGAGATGGAAAATGCTGTTTACCTGTTGGCCATCCAAAAAAACACATGGCCACCCTGCATGGTCTAGCCCCGAAATGCTTAACCTCCTGCTCCATACCTGCAGCTTGGATTTCATTTAACTTCTACAATGTGCTCTTGTCATATTTTTTTTTCTTGCAGAGGCACTTTACAGAGATTAATGACAAGTTTCATACATTATGAAAGGGATTTGTTTGCTCCAGGCATATCGCAGGGCCCACAGACGTGGGAAGCATTGTTAGAAACTCGTGATAAAAGCTCAGGCCTTGATATATCTATATTTTGTCTCACTTCCAGAAGATGGAGCCAGAAAGCCGGGAGTAGTTCCTGCAGCGTGGGAAAGCCACTTTATCCTCCTGCTCATGAGCAAACCCTGTTCCTTCTCAAGAGCCGTCCTACAGTGATGAAGGTGGGGAGAAGCGATGCCATAGGGTACCAGTGGGTGCCCCACTGTTGCTGGAAGGAGACTGGTTTTCCTCTTTGCTGCTGCACAACCCCCTGTGCTGTGTCAGAGGATGGATGTGCTGCGGGTTGGCAGGATGGGATGGGGAGACACGGGTTTTATTCCCGGTCCTGCTGCTGATCTCTTCTAGATCACAAGATGACCCTGAATCAGCCAGTGTCCCTGTGCTTGCTGGAGGGAACAGATTCAGGAGCGCAGGATGCTAAACCGGCTTATGATGGAACGCGGAGGCGCTGCACAGGGCACATGCTGCTACTCACAAATTATAATTCAGCACCAGGTTTTAGCCTCTTTTCCAGTGGATGACGCATCTTGGAGCGCAGTGTGGTTCCTGGGAATGTATTTGTCACACACAGAAACGTGAATGGCTATTTTCAAGACACTTGGGTCTTTTTGATTAATAGTATAACTTCAAAATTTGGGGCAGGAAGTGAATGATTTGGACAATATTTTCATAACATTTATCACCTGGTGTTTTTTTACTGTCTGCAGAACTATCCAGAGGTCCTTGGGTTTGTCCTTTTTAGATGTTTCACTTACAAAACTAACATTAAGAAAGAAGAGAAGGTGACATTGTTGTGAAAGACTTCTTATTGTCCTACTTATTGTGCTTTTACTAGTTTCACTTTGTCAAGAGGACAGGTTAGACCAGGCCACGTGCTCAGAGGATGCTTGAGGGAAAGCTTCAGTGCTGCGACTGTGGAGGCTCTGCTAGTTGAAGGCTCTTGCTGGCTGCCCTGTCCCCTTTCCTTTGGTGCCAGGGTCAGAGGAAGCATCTGACGGTAGCATGCAGACTGCAGTGAGTGCCCTTTGCACCAGCTAACAGGCATCTCACCCCTGCTTTATCCCATGGGATGCTGCCGACATGTCTGGAAACAAATCCAGGCCTGGGTGATGTCATTGGTGAGCACCAATTTGGACATTACCCAGGGTAGAAAAGCATCAGAATGCTCCAGTTTTCCTTCCTCATGCTGGGTAGGTGCCTGCGGGGGGCTGCACCCCATTTTTGGCTACCGTCTCTTCTAGCATGCACAACACAACCTGAGTGATAAACGTTTTCAAGGTATTTTTGTGGCTGCAATACTTTCCCCATTCCAGTAGCAAGAAACTCAGCGTGTTTTGTTTTGTTTTGTATAGTCAGGTAACAACGTCGTTTGAGTGCTGCTAATGATTTATGTCCCTTTCAGCAGCAGGACTCTGGAAAACTACTTGGAAGATATGAACAGCAAGCATTTTTTTCATTTTCTCATCAGATTTCAATTGTTATGATATATGCCCTCGAGAGACTGTGAGGAGGGGAGAGGGGGGGCAGGGGAAAACCTTTTATGGCATATTGGGATCCATATGGAAAATATATATATTTCCCACACATCTGATTCAATACAGCATGAACATTTGTAAGGCACATGTGAATGAACGCCAAGAGAGGTGAATTTTTATGAAAGTGGACTGATTACATGGCAAAAAATATATCGGTTGAAGCTAGATTTATTTACAGTGTAGTAAATAGGCTGCTCAGAAGGGCTGGCACTATATCCCCACTCATGATGTCTGAGGAAACTGAGTTATGCTTGACAAAAGCCACCTGGGACAGCGTTCACCGAGCCAAAGCATCCGTGTGTCATGCCTTCTCATGTCACAACAAACCCAAGTGCTGGATAACATTTGCAGCAGCCTCCCGAGGACAAAGTCAGATGAAGGGAAGGAAGAATGTTGCAGGCTAAAAATGTCCAGTAATGCATTAGATGGGGCTCTAGAGATTTGGGTTTCATTCCCATTGTTGCCCCTGCCCAGCAGGGTGACCTGGCCAAACTATTTCACTGTTTTCACATCAGCTGGAACCAACACTCCCTCCTCTATTGGGATTGTGAGACCTGCAAGGGAAGGGGAGGAAGAGGAAGGTGGGTTCCTCCACTCTGGCTTTGTGTATGACCACCTCAGTACCACCCTCCTGGGCTGGAGATCCTGCCGCTGCACAGCAGGACCTGGGAGGATCCAGACATAGGATGGCAGAGGATATTTCCAGGGAACTGGGTTTCCAGAAAAATGGGGACAAAGTCTGTTACCCCTTGGTGGGCACACAACCACCGCTCCAGCTGTCCTCCACTATGGAGACAAAAATACCTGAAGGCATAAGACTTTTCCCCTTTCGTTCTAGCAAATCCAGACTTTGGGATTTCAGCATTAGGAAGAGTTTTCTGTAATTCAGCATTGCCATTTGGTTAGTTTTATCCCGTATTTGTCATTCCTGTTTTCACCTTTCATCTCCACACCATGGTGCTGTACAGAGCAAAAAGGGACTCATCTTTTATTTCCCCATGTTTAGGAATGATTTTAATACCCAGCCCTGTAATTAGGGGTTCATTTTCTAACTGGGAATGAACTGGAGCATGGGATGATGTCAAACCTGAAGAAATTGCGCTGCAGCACTGATTATCTCTGGAGATTCTCAGTAAATGGTAATGTTCTTCCTCTCTCACCACAGTAGATCATCCCATTAGATTTTCCTACATTGAAATGATGGGGCAGGTGGAATCCGTCATCCTTCCCGGAATGAGGCTAATTTGGGATAAACCTAATGAGCTTTGAAATATTTATTTGCATTGCAAAACAGGGAAGAGTGTTTGAAAGCAGACACCAAAATCCCAGTTAAAAAGCACGCCAGCATGTATGAACGCGCACACACAGTCTCACACACACACAGAGGCTTTTTTTTTTAAGCAAAAGCAAACCAGATTGCATTACCCCATAAGATTAGTACTTTATTGAACCTCATTATAGGTTCACGTCCTCCCATAGTCATATCCCACTGTGTTATTTTTGGCACATGGAGCCATCATGATTTAGTATCCTGTGTGAGAAAAATGAAGTCTCTTTCTAAAATATGTTGACTATTATTCCAGATGTGGTAGTTGCCTGAGATTCTTTTCAAGCAGGTTTTTATGGCCGAGGTTGTTTGAATCAGGCGTTATTTATTTATATGTTCAAGTTAAAGAAGGGGTGGGAGCAGTTTTTAATGAAAGCTGAAGGAAAAGGGATAATAAAGTGTGCTCAGTGGAGAAAGAAATATTTACACATAACTTTTGTATGGTCCCCAAGAAAAATAAAACGAAGTTATATTGAAAAGCACAGTTATTATTTGGCATTCTCCTGCAACAGAAAAAATCCAGGAAAAGGCTGAATTTTAAGTAATTAGACTTTCCAGTTAATTAACTGGTTATAACTAACTGTGTTATTGGCAGTAGGTCCGAGAGAGGCAATGAGTCATTACAGATTCTTTCAAGGCAAGATCACAGATTTGCAGATATAAATGAGGCAGAGGCTGGGGGAGGGAGAAAGGACCCAAATTTCCCGCTGCCACACAAAGCTTCCCATGTTTGCAGCTGGAGGGTTGAGTTACTGTGGATCCACTACAAACAGAAGAGGCATTTGCACAACCAGATCGGGGGCATAAATGCACAGACTGAACATATTAGGTGTCAGAAGAGAAAGCGGTTGAGTGGGAATAAGGAGGATTAAGAAATTCATGGATTGGATGAGGAATAGTAAGAAATGAAAGCAGGGTGACAGGTACCCAGGGTATGAGCATTTGCCACTGATGTCAGCAGGGCCAGGATGTGACCCCAGAGTGTGGGAAGGGATGGTGCCCATCATTGTGCTTCTGAGCGTAAGTTTTTATTGGTGGGGGAGAACTTTCTCCATGAGCAAACTCCTTCTAAAAGCTCCTGGAGGAGCATCCTGTGGGTGGCCCCAGGCAGGAGATGTGATGCAGAGCAGCAGCTCCTCTGGACTGTGAAGTGCGAGCATCTCCACAGAGCAGCAGGCTGGGATTTGAATTTAAGGTTACAAAGAATCCCCCCACCAAAAAGGCCAAAAGGAAAAAAAAGGCTGCAAATGCTGGAGAAAATTCAGCCAGAAGACAAGTTCGTGTCAGAGTGGGAAATAAGGAGTCAGGCCCAGATTTCCACTGAAACACCCAACTGATCCAGTCCAGGGTCTGTTCCCACAGTGATTTGGCCATGTACCTTCCCTCCCATGTGTCTTTAATGGAACTGAAAGTGGGATCACCAAAATACTAGCTGAAAAGCTTTCCCATGGAGTTTCCTCGACTGCTGGGAAGAACAAAGCCCCAGGAACCACGTTGTGTTTCTCACCCATTTTGACAGACTGAGCAGGGTGAGACAGCGTGGCCAGAGCCGAGCACAGAGGTGGTTTGAATCGTCCTCCAAATGTGCTTCCTAAAGGTTTTGATTTCCCTGGATTCACCAAAAGGAACAAGTTTGTGTATTTGGTGGTTTTAATTTGAGCGCAAATTACTCCGGAAAAAACGCTGCCTGCGCGGACCTGGCACAGGAGATTCCCTGCACCTCCAGTTAATGAGTGGTTGTTAAGCAATAGAACAAATCTGTCCCCTCTCCAGGAGAAGCAGCACAGGGGAGGCCTGGGCAGCTGCACGAGGCTGGGTGGGATGGGAGGAGCTGCAGCCGCAACAACGCATGGAAGGCCCCCTCCCCACTCGGAGAGCTGCTCGTGCCTGCGGGGATGATGCCGGAGATGCAGCTCAGGAGCCAGCTCTGTTTCATGCTCCTCTGCGTTTCCATGACAGCTTGTGTGCTGGGACATCTCCAGAACACAAAGTAAGGAGCGAGCCTGTTGTTTTTTCCCCCTGCCTTGAGATAACAAATTTGAAAAAGAAATTAATAACAAGGTGTTTCCAGGTCTGTGGTCACACCTGGGCTGACTCCCCAGTTATTCTGGATCTACATTCCAGGGGCCTGTTCGCTCC
>NW_010248301.1:0-40494 GCF_000690775.1 Eurypyga helias | reverse complement strand
CAAGGTGTGTAAATCCATGTGCCAGACTTGACACACACAGCCTGGCCTCACCGACATCCCTCATCCCTCTCCCGGGCAGCACCAAGCCGAGCGAGCAGAGAGCAGCGTGGGAGATGGGCACACATGGCGGGGGCAGGTTAAACCCCATGGTTAAAGCCCCATCTTCATCTTCCCACCCACACCCATCCCACCCCACAGCACTGGGTGCTCACCCTCTAACGGCCCCACACTCGAGGTCCCGCTCTGCCTTGTCCTGCCTCACCCCATCCCAGCATCTCACCGCAGGAGTGAGCATGGAGGATACGTGGCTCGAAGAGTTTGAAAGCCAGTGCTAGCTGCTGGGTCTTCACATCTCCTGCCTTGCTTTTTGTGTTTCAGCTAAACCCCTGGGGCTGTTGATGCAACTGCACTGGGGAATCTGGCAGGCACTGGACCCAAACACACACATTTCATCCCGCTCCAGCAAGTCCCTTCTGTTTCAGATTGCTGCTCCATCCCAAAGCGTTAGGGCTGGGTTGTTTAAACTGAGCGGAGAAGTAGGCAGCACAAACGTACACAATCAACTCAAATGGGTTCATCTGCTGTGTAGGAATATAACAAAAGCCTTCTCTACTTTTAACTAACACCACCATGGCCTGAATTATGTCTGACTTCAGTGGCAACACCTGGTTTATTATTAAAGCATCACAGGGCTGGCAACACATCTGGATGCAGAGTTTGCTCTTCCAAATTAATTCTTCACCCACCCAATAGCTGCTTCAACAATGGTTCATGTAAGTTTAGTTCGCTCTGCACTGGAACAGAGGAAAAGCACTCATACAGTCATCATGATGTGCCAAGAAAGTGGGAACAGGGACTTTTCAAGCTTTTCCTGCTGTTCCATAAGGCACTGCTTGCCTCTGACACCTCACGAGCAAGTCCTGTGAATCTGCATTTAGCTCACAGCAATAAAGGAAGAGAGAAGCGCTCAAAGTCAGCAAAGGAGACAGCAGCCAGAGCAAAATAACCTCCAGTAAAAGAAAAAAACCCACAAGCTTTCTGGGATCTGCGTTCAAGTAAAAAGTAATTCGGCTCAGGCACAATGCAATTCTTATTTATTAGTGGCTCTGCACAAATGCAGCAAGAAAAATGGCACAACCCGTTGGTTCTTAGCATGCCAGTGGGTCCTACAGACAGCGAGTGGGCAGCTGGAAATCCGCTGGGGCTTTATGGGGCTGCCTCTGCCGCACCCCAACCCAGCCCTGTGCTCCTGCCCCGCATGCATGCATGCCTCCATACGTCGGTACCTGAGCATCAGCCGGCCGCTGAAGCATAAGCAGACACGCTTGCATTTATAAAAGGGCTGTGAACTTTAGAAATATAATACTTGGGAGAAATCCAAGGTAATGTGGCCATAAGGGAAGAACCAGGCTGGATTGTGGTGTTTTTTACTCCCCCCTTGAACAGCACCTGATGGCACAAGCAGCAACCCCAGACTGAGTGTAAAAGTAGCACAATGCCGGGGAGTCTCCCAGGCGGCTCCCGGTGACCTGGGGATCCTGCGCCTGATTTTCCCTTTATTTATGCCACGCTGACACTGCCAGCAATCTCCAACTGGCCTGCAGAAGTGAGAGGAGAAATTAGGCATTTTTTTGGCAAGCTTTTCAAAAGAGCGCTCGGCAGCTCCTCGGCTTCTTGCTATTGGCAAAAAAATAAAGGGGATAAATCTAGAAAATTAAATATATATCTGCGGCTCTAAATCTATTTGCTGATAGCCAGATGTTAGCTTTAATCTGGGTATTTCAGCTAGCAGGCACAGAAGGGCCAGCTACAAATGAACTACAGGATGGTTAGCTTTTATCCTATGGCCATCGTCAAGGAAAAAAATAGGTAGTACCCATTTGATACTGGGATGAGGGAGGATAGATTGGGCTGAGGGAAGGGCTCGAGGGATGGTTGTATAGGGAACGGCTCCGGACACCGATACACCTTCCATCTTTGGCAGTTCTTCCTCGCCTCTTCATATACCAAATGTGTTTTTTTATGCTGAGCACTCTTTTGGGGGTAAAGAATGGAGAATTTCACACTTTGGCCATTACATAGGCACTCTGAGGTACTAGCTGAGGTTTAACATTTTTTCAGCGTTACTCAGCACTCAGGGAAAAAAAAAGGTTAGACCATAGATTTACATCCTTGAATTTCAGTGGATGTGAAGGGTCTAAAATCTCCCTCATGTTCCTTTTTATTGATTGCTCCCAAGATGAAACAATTGGGAGTTTGAGTAAATTTATAACTAGCTTGTGAAATAAACCTCACATCTAGCGAAGATATTACACTGAACAGGAAACAAGCCCACAGAAATTCATTATGTTCCCAGAATTAAATGAAAACAATATAGTTTATGGACCATAGAAGGTAGTTACAGTAAAAATGAAACGAAAATCCCCAGGCTGCGCAGAGATCCCGCGCAGAAGTCCCGGATCCTCTGGAGCGAGGACGTTTCAGCTGCCAGTTTTGTGTCATCACTCCAGCGCTCCTGATCTCAGAGCTGTGCACTGTGCAGCACGGCAGAAAACCACATGTGTACGCTCTCCTGTCTCCATCCACCTAAGCAATGCAACCAGCCACGCTGGGACTGAATCCCTCCACAGCATCAGGGACCACCAAAGGTGAGAGGGATGGCACCACGCTGGCACAGGATGTGGCAACCTGGGCAGGTCTGTGGGCAGGAAGGCAGCATCCCTCAGTGCCTGGAGGGGAAAGAACTGTGTGAGGTGGAGAGCTGGCAGTGAAAGGCAGAAGCGGTCTTGAAAGCCGGCCTTCCCAAACATTTATTTTTAGCAAAAAGCTTTCCTCTACCACCTCCTCCATGACAGGCTCTAAATTGCTGCGGTGGGAATCCATGGGCTGTTTCCAGCAGTGGAAATCTGCTTGCTCCTGGGTAAACACTGAGAAACATATATATATAGTTTTTAGGAGAAACAAATGGTTAAATAGCACCAGCAGCACCTACACAGACCTGTCTGCAGGCAGTGCCCCAAGGCCGTCATGGGGTGACAGGCATGGTTATGTCATGCCTTGGGGGAGCGGCAGCTTTTGACCCTACATTTTGCCACTGAAAATAATGAACATCATTACTGGGATCAGCCTGAGGAGGTGAGACAAAGCCCAGGAGAACAAAGCTGTGTGTCCGCATCCTGGGAAAGCAGCATGGTGTCCCTAAAGAAAACAGGGGCGGTAGGAAGCTCATGCCAGCAGATAATCTATTTGGTTATGAAAATAGGATGAAACATGAAAAGAAAACTCAAGTAAAATGTAATCGTCTCAGCCATTCATAATGCAGTAAGTAGGCAGATTTTTAAAGACTGAGTTGTAGGAGGAATGAAAAAAAAAAATGAGCCTCAGAGAGCTGGAGACATGCAGGGCGTGGGGCTGCTCCATGGAGCCCGTCACTGCCCGGAGGCAGCCAGGGCTGGGCAGTCTGTTCAGAAAAGGGCTTCGCTGAAGTGCTGGGGATTTATAGCAGCACCAACACACTGTGGATGTGACAAATGATGCTCTGTATCACAGACACATGCTGGGACATAAAAGGGGAACTGTAGGTTTGAATATGCCTCGAAATGAGGGTTTTACAATCCTGAGCAGTGACGGCTTAGACCCACGCTAGGAATGTGCAGCTGTTGGGCTGTATCAGCCCTTCCCCAGGTCAGTGAGCCAGCACAACCCTGGCTCAGGCTGTATGTTAATAGTCCTGCAGGTAAAGAGAGAAAGGATTTTGAGTGTATTTAAAGCTGCTGCCTTTGTCCAGCCTACCACCACCACCACCAGCTATCACTGCCTGCGCTGCATGTCCCTCCTGCAGCAGTCACGGATGGGGCGTCTGCTGAAAGCCAAGCTTTATTTCTGGCTGATAAAACCAGGTCCTATTAAACCTTGCTAATTAAGAATTGACCCAACATGGGAAAGCCCTGCTCAGTGGCCCATAAAGAATAACTGCCAGGCAGCATTTTAAAAAATGGCCAAGGATTTTGGTGTGCAGCAAGCCCTGGTCACAAGGTTAATCGAGAGCAAGCCTTGGCTAATAGCAGCCCTGCCAGCTCCATGTCTAGATACAGAGGACGCTTGTGTACTGGAGCGGGGACTTCATCATATGCTCTGGGCAGTGAGGCTTAAGAGACATACAGCATTGGCACGCAGTAGACTTTGCTTCTCTCCCCAGGTCACCCTCTGCTTCATGCAGACCTGCCAGGTGCCTCAGTTTCCCCACTGAGGACCAGAGCAACGATGTCAAAGCATATGGAGATCTGCTGGTGAAGGTCGCTGGACAAGGGTTAGCCTGTAGGATGGTTACACACCTGCATGGCACCCAGCACATCTGTAACTGCAACAAAACCAAAGGGAATGGCTGTAGCTCTGAGCGTATTGAAACAGGGAAAGAAAAAACTCTTCCAGGAGCCACATGAGCTGGGCAAGCCCAGAAAGCTGATGGAAAGAGCGGATGGATCTGATGGGCTTGAGGTTCAGTCCTCCAAACATGCAACCCCAGAAAAATGGAGGGAATAGTGAAGGAACAACGTTATGGCAGCTGGGATGGAGCCGCAGCAGGATTCGCACCAGAACCCAGCTGCCTTGGGAAGGCTACACAAGCAGCACTGTCCGAAACACCAATTAGGAAAAAGAAAAGCCATAAAATGGCTTCACAGTCCCTGCAGTGAAGCAAGGAGGAGTGAAAGTCCAAAAGCAAGAAAGGCAGCTTAAAGAAGGGTCACTTCTTCAGGAATTACTGCATGGAAGAAATGGAGTCCGAAGTGATTCGTGATCCCCTCTGCTCCGGGGACTGGGGACTAGAGCTGGGTGGGGAAGGGCTTCCCTCCAATACCACATTTCCAACAGGATCCTTTTACCTCTGGAAAAAGGTTTCACATCTACTGAAATAAGAGAAGATGTAACAAATACCGTAATGGAAAACCTGGCAAGGCTGGTCCCCCCCTAAGGAGCCCCAGAATTTCAGCCCTTAGCTTTCCTGGTCCACACAGTGAGCTTCCAAAAGGAGAGGGGTAGGGGCAGGCAGGCGCTCAAGTGGTCCTGTAGCCCCTGCCTGGGGCTGGTTGTTGCTGCAGAGGATGTATCTGAAAGCAGCAGTTTTCTAGCTTGGCATTAGGAAAGGGTTTGGGCATTCCAGCCCCAGTGATCTGCCAGAGCCTTTAGAAGAAATCACTTTCCAACTGCTAAAACCCTTGCCTGCCTCATACACACAGAAAGAATTTAGAAATGAGAATATTAACTTCTCTGTGAGTTTTAACACAGCAATTGAGACTGTGAACTGCAGAACTAATAAAGCCTGGATCCCTCCATGCTTTTTTTCTTGTGATTGATTTTAAAGGTGAAGCAGAAAGTCGTCTTTTCTGGGGTTGGTCACACATGGGGACTCTAGAGTATCTCTGCAGAAGTGACGCTGTAACTTTTCTTAGTCATTGTAAACATACATCACTACCTACTCTTCTAAGAATTTAACTGTCTCTGAGCTTTCTGTTTGCCCAATTTGCATAACACTGATCAATAGATTCACAAGTTACAGGAGGGAGAGGGCAGGCACAAGGGGGATATAAGTGTTAGCAAACTCACTTCCATGAGAAATCAGGTTTGGGGCTGCTCTGCCTTCATTTCTGAACAGCAGAAAGTTTCCACAGCATTACCCTTTCCAGGGTCATGAGGAATATGGTCTCATCTGTGAGCAGCATCCCTGGCCAGGTTCACCACTGAAGTCACTGGGACTTCCAATGAGTTTGAACTGGGCACATCCTTAAATACGCCCCTCCCTCGGCAGGCAGACAACAGCTTCCGCCACACACTGTGACCTAGTTGTCCTGAGAGACAGCTGGGTTTCCCAAACCCAAGCTCTGTTCACACTGAAGTCAACAGTAAAACTCCCATCTGCTCCAGCACGGGCAAAAGCTGGGCCAGTGCAAAACAGTTTGGAAAAATCCCACTCCATCTAAGCATTAGGATTATTACATATGGCGATGAAAATTACAATGTGCAGGGAAGAGGTCAGACATCTGCAGCTTTCCTGGATGAGATATCATTTATCTACTTGCAGACAAAGGCTAAATGAATAGTCACAGAATTATCTCATTCCTTGACAGCAGCTTTTCCAGGCCACCAAATCCCTGGCTACTGGGTGCCAGCTTCCAAAATTATCCCCAGGTATCCTCTCCATGCAAAGGAAACCCTGAAAACAACCCAAACCATTTCTGTTCCTGCTGGATGTCTTTGGAAATGGCGTGGACAGCAGGAAGCCCAGCCTCCCAGGCTTCTCTTTTAATGTTCGAACAGAGGGTGTTTTTATCACAGATATAAATATTCCTCCTAATTTACAGCTGTTTCCTTATATTATTCAACCAAATTATGTAAGCAGCTCAGATGAAGCCACACTTTGAACCTTTCGAGCATCACCAAGTGCTAGTCTGTACCAAAGCTGGCTTCCTTCTCCCTCGTGGCCTGCTGATGTTCAACAGGCCACTCACCCCACGGCAGAGCTTTCTCAGGCTCGTGCACATCCAAAGACTGTACTCAAACGGCAATTATTCCCGTGGTGACTTATGTGGTTGAGCTGCTGAGGCCAGTACTGGCAGGAAACACATGTTAGAAATTAGTGTATGTCTGGTACTGTCTCCTTTCTCTGTTTCTCCAGGTGGCTGAGCAAAAGCAAGAGCAAGAACGTTTTCTGATGCTGACCCTGGTTAATGTGAGCATAAATACAAGGTTAATACCCAAAGGATGGTTGATGAAGGAAAAAGTAAAGAAAAGTAATCAGGATGAAGAAAGTAATTCAAACAATTCCTTGAAAAATGTGCACCTTTGGCTTGTATTCTGACAACAAAGGGTGAGGATTACCATGAAATAGGAGAGTAGCATGTGTTATGTTACTTACTCCTCAGGAAGTAAATCAGCAACGTAAAGAAGATGTTAAATCTCTTAGCAAAACAAATTTGGACACTATTTTGACCCAGACAGCATGCCCCGACACCAAGCAGAGTGTGCAGACCCCTCTGTGTGAATTAACATTTCTTGTGTGGACAGGTAATGTTTTCTTGCACTCTTGCAGCTCAGATTATCCTCTGGGTGTTCAAAACCCACTGTGCAGACATGGAGACCCTGCTGCTTGAAGCATCTGTGGAGGCAAGTGCATCCCACGCATTGCCTATGGGTGCTGCAGACGGACACCTCCGGTATCTCCCCATGCAAGTCCCTCCAGGCAGAGAATACAGTTATTTCACACACTAAATACAGCCTTACATCTCCAGCGGGTGACAGACCCAGGTGCTCCCCACAGACCCACGCCACCATCTCAACCCTCATTGCACACCCAGACATAACAGGCATGATGCCCGCAGCGCTGCCTGCTTGGCCTCCCCCTCATGGCTCATCTGCTCTTCTGGGGACAGGCCTGGAGACAGCCAGCATCATCCCCACGGTGTTTCCACTGGGGTCAGGGAACAAGGAGTACCAGCAGAGCTGCCGTGATTTTAGTGCCGGGGACATTGGTGCAAACAAGGATCAGCCGAAATGTTGGGCACTGTGATGTCAGCGGAATTATCCATCATCTCCATCACTTTCTTGTTTTTATATATATATTTTGTTTAGGTTTTCAACATATTTGGAAAAGCAGAATTCTCCCACTGACCCCTGTGGGATGACCAGTATGAGCCTTCAGGGCCAGAGGACCATGAGTTTCTATTGTCCTCCTGATCAGAGAAGACCAAGGACCTGACGTAGCTCTTGTTGGATTTGGGAAAACTGTGCTTGTGGCTAAGGAAGGATCAGACCCTGGATATACTGAAGTATGTTCAAATAAGCAAGACATGCATTTTTGCCATCTACCTCTTGGCTTTCCTGGGAGAGATGTGACACCCCCGCATGCAGAGGTGGAGGCTCTGTACCTTTTGCTCTTCAGGACATCAGAGCATGTGGAAACAGCAGCTGGGGAACAGAGGTTGAACACTGCTTTCTCCCCTTTCCAGCCTGTGCAAAGTGACCCTCTCTGAGCCATTCAATGATGTCATTTTGGGCAAATAAATGTACAAAGTCCTGTATTTTTTAATGCCAGAGACTATAGCACTTTCCTGTGGGAAGGAAGAGGGAAATTCCTGCTCCCTCCTCCCCCCTCCCCACATACTCAAGCAAAGCACAATCTCTCCCAAAGCTTTAATAAATTTTTATACATACTTCAGGCCAGTTTCTGCTCTCAAATTCATCAAGGTAAATCTGGAATGAGCAAACTTCAGCAGAGCTGCTCTAGTTTCCTTGAGAACAGAATTGCCCTTTCTCTGCCCAGTGTAATCAAATGAAAATGATGGGAACTGGAGCTCTTGATGTTCCCCTTGCAGGCTGGTTCTCCCTTTCTCATTTGAACCGAGGTTTGTTTCATTTGCCATGATTTTTTATTAGCTTGTCAGCTATGTTTCACGTCCCAGAGATGGGAGGTGCTGTAGGAAGTTAAGGAAAGGCATCACAAGTGCAAGGTCGGGCTGCAGAGGAGACTGGGCTGTGCTGAGGGCTTCTCCCCATGCTCCTGCTCCATGCCAGGAGGGCTGCAAGGCCCACCAAGAGCAGGTCCCCAGCTGCTTCCCAGCCTTCGACACCATGTGCCACATGCAGGGTGTCTGCTTGGAGTCCCACGACATGACCACAGATTGTTTGTTGTAGGGATGTATCCATCTGCATGGCTGGGGGTATGGTTTGGGATTGCTGCTCCTGCTGAGGAGCTATGTCCGCTCTGGAAACATCCCACAGCATCCACTCAGCTCCACAGATCTTTCCACCTAGGGACTGAATCAGATCTCTCCCCAGATGATTGAAGGATCAAGAGAAGAGAAATAGCTCTTATTCACGTAAAGGAACATTCCCAGGACATTATGGCCAGGGCAGGAGAGGATGTGTGCACACACCCTGGGTCCTGATTTACAGCTGTGGATGAGGATTAGGAAGTACAATTCTTTTTCCAGGACAGCGGCTTTCAGCACGAACAATAGGTGAGGGTATGAATGCTTCTAACACTGTCTATAAATTCTTGCTGAATGTGTAGCAGGGAGAGTTAAGAATGAGCTTGGTTGGTTACAGAAATGTATTTCAAGTCATTTCAGACAAAATGAAATGAAAATTAATGAAATATATGTTTTCAACCTTCTGTAAGACAATAGTCTCAGACAGAGAGGTACAGCTCAGATTCTGCTCCTCTGTCATTTTTGGAGACAGCAGACTAGATAGAGGGTTTTAACTCTCTGAAGTCATCATTTCTTTGGGTCTTAAGTTCCTTCTGTCCATTATGGCCCTTCCAGTTCAGCACCATGTCACCCTTTTTGCTTTTAAACTGCTTTTACTCTGCTTCTAACCACATGTCAGCCTGATAGTAGAGAAGGGAGGGACTCTAAAGTCAGAAAAAATCCTGCTTAAGGCAAAAATCCAACTTAAGGCAAGTTCCCTGGTGCCCAGCCAAGCCCTGTGCTGTTCTCCTGGCTGTTCTTCTCCCCCTCATTTCTGACAGACCCATGCTGCAGGAGCAGCACTACATCTTTGTGTGATCTGTGAAATAAGCCTTTTCAGGTCTTACCATGTCATCTGACCACCCAATAATGCATTAAAATATACCACATCGCTTATAATCTGTAGCTGTAGACAAAGAGCCTGCCTAAAAAACCCTCTTCCCTCAAAGAAAACCAGACGCACTTGCAAGACCTTCAATTACCCTTTAAGCCACCTTCTCCTCCCTGCTCTACTCATCCCTAAAATCCCTGGAAAACAGATGGTCCTTGAAGCTTCCTGCAAGTTTAATAAATCTGTTGGACCAAATGATAGAAAGCACGTTTCAGAAAGAGGGGGCTGTGATGGGGATGCCCTGCCACCTACCCCTCCCCTCCGCCCCCCCTGCTCACCATGGGTTTTGACTGGAGCCCCTCTGACACCCATGGCCACTGCAGGTCCACCCTGGGAGGAGGAGCTCCCTCTCCCCTTCCCTCTTTCTACTACCCAGGTCACAAAATGGTTAAGGCTTTGCAAGCTATGCTCCAGACCTGGAATTCCACCCAGAAACCTGTTGGCAGCCACACTGATCCCAGAGCTCTGCTCTAATGGGCTGCGGGTGTGAAATTCAGCTTAACAAGGGGGCAGCTGCACACTGTGAGGGCTGCCCTCACCCCCTGAGCTGCTCAGCCCCCAGGAACAGCAGCGTCCACCCTTCGGAGACAAAGGACCACACTCACATCTCTGAACATAGTCCAAGATGTACCGGCCACATCCCGGATAATTCATATGCTCCTGAGAAGGAGCAAGGCTGAATTTATCTCCTGCAGACACCCCAGGGAAACACGTTTGCCAGCTTTCCTTACTCATTGGACATATACACAATCCTGCCATATTTCTGCACAGAATAGCTGGATTCCCCTCCTAGGTTTTCCTTCAGGAACCCCACCATGACCATTAGGCAAATCTCCTCTAAAGCCACGATTTGCCTGTTGCTCGTAACCAGTAACAGGGATAAGCTGCTGCATGCACAAACATGGGACTACCGATGGGAGAAAGCCCTCTCCTCTCAATGGGGTAGCTCAGGAGCAAGCACTGCAGACATCATCATCTAACTGTCATCTATGAAGATTTGGGTTCAACCTGGATCAAACATATGCCAAAAATATGGACATATTCAGCTCAGGGTAATGACAAAACTTATAATCAGCTCATAAAGAGGACTTTCCTGAGCTGTTCATGTGGCTTTCCTGGATGGGGAGACTGATGTGATGTGTTCAGAAGCAGTCGTTTGGGTGCAGGAATCTGCAGCAATGGTGGAGAAGAAGGAAATAAAAGGATGGATTTTGCTACTTTAAATTTAAATCTCACTTTGTTAAAAAACATCAGGGTTTATTTTCCTAATGCAGCTCCCAGAAACAAAGTCCATTTCCAGTCTAACCCAATGTGCACTGAGGTTCCTGCACTGGGTAATGTAATAGTGATTCCTTTTGTACAGGACAGGGATGTCTTTGCAAGTGCTTCAACTCTGAGGTCATTACATTCTGCACAAGGACATAAAATATCAGCCAAGCTCTATTTCCTTCCTGCTTCTGCTGGAACAGAAAGAAGAAACAGCAGTGATCTCCAAACTCTCTCTGAACAGAGGGCTCAGAGACTGTGCTTTAACGAGCTGCTATCACCCTGACTGGAGAGCTGAAGTATTTCAAGACATTTCTCAGCAGCTGCATTGCAAAGTTAATGATCTGTTCATTGCAAGAGCACATACAGATTCAGGCTGAAGGATATGGAGCCAGCCTAGTTGCCTTGAACCTTTTGATATTAACCTTCTCCTGGCTTTTGACCTCAGAAACGTGAACAAGGAAAGTCACCAGCATAAAGAGAAGAGACTGTGATTGCAGTTGGGTGGCAGAGTCCAAGTGTGATGGATGTAGTTATGGATGTTTTCACAAAAGAGTCATCTTGCTTCAAACCTGGAACTGATTTGCCTCAAACCTGGGCTGATAGATCAATGCAGCTAAAACAGAGGTGACTGATGCAAATTAAAAAACAGTATATGTTTGAATAAAAGCAGGACTAGCAAGATCTGAATTATCTTTGTTTCAGTGAGTGGACAAAGAGCAAAGCACTGTCATAAACTCACCAGGCTAACTCCAAAATGAGAGCTTATGAGAAAAGGCTTGTTGTTTTAGCACACTTGAGTGTTAACAGAGAAAACAGAGCACTATGTTCACATCTCTAAATATGTACAAAAGAAAAGCTTGAATTTGCAGTCAGGAAATTAAGAGAGAAAAGCTTTTTATATAAAAGGACACCATCTGAGTCAAAGGTACTTGAAGGCCCAGAACACAAGAACATCATCCAAACCTGTTTTGCTGATGCGCAAGTATTTCAGTTTGCTGAAGTAATTTTGAAGTGTTTGTATAAAAAGAAGAATTGCAGCGAACTGCTTGGAAATCACCTCTAAATGCTGAGGACAGAGCACTTGAGCAGCTGATTTTGACAGTGAAGAAACTTCAGGAAACAAAACCTCAGAATATCAAGGACATTTCAGTACAGAGGGAAAATTAAGTAGCTAGGATGAGGAACAGGGAAAGGCTGTTAGGCACATCTATGAAAACAGCCTCTTCATATATCCCTGGCCTTGAGGACAAATAACTTTCAAGCACTCTTGCAAGCATCTGAGCAGGGGAATACAGGAAAATGAGAATTTGCTATCAAAATGGTGATGACGAATTGAAGAACTCATTGGCACGAAGGCCTCAGCTCTTCTCAGTGAGGCCTGAAGTACGCTGTTGTCAGGTGGATGAGTTTTTGCAGAAGGGGAAGCTCAAGGCCTACACAGAAAGGCCAGTTGCCATTGGTATCCCAGCAGATGATCTTTCCGAGCCTGATCTACGGCCTGTTAGAGCCACTGAGAAAAACTTCAGGAGACACCACAACCAGCATTGCATGCCAGCAGTTCGTCATCTCATTGATATGCTCTGGGAAGCTTAAGAGTAATAAATTTGTTTAAGGGAGACTTTTATTTTATTGCATGAGGCAAAATTAATGTACTGTGAATTATTTTAAAATTCAGATTTTTAAAATGTCACATTTTAGTGCTTGAGGAAGGCTTGCTTTTCCAGAATCTCGCACATTGCGTGTAATTCAGTCTGGAACACAACTCACTCTTAGCAGAAAACCTTTTCATTGCCAGCTTCACGTGGGAAGAAAAATTTGTTTCCCTGGATGCAGTTCCCACTTTGTTACTCTAGACAGAAGCATCAGCAACCAGAAACCAGCGCGTCGAGACAAATGTCTCTGTTGGATGTTTTGGTGAATATTCCACACCGTTCACAACGAGTAAAATCTGCCATTCAACAAAATACATTCAAACCATGTTTTTCCTGAGGTTTGTACCTTGCTGATCAGCCTGGCACGTTGGTAAGGACACAGCTTCATGCCCACATACAGAATTAAGCGTGCGCTGCCTTCCCTGCAGTAACCGGCCATCTCTCATCCCCCAGATCCAGCCACTGTGTGCGTCTGACATCCCCCAGGTGAGTTTTCAGTGATGTGCAGATCTCAGGTGAGCCAGGACCATCATTTTGACTCCCACCAAACACTGCCGTCAAGTCTGGAGATGTTCCAAGATGCTGCCACTTTGGGAAGGGGGAGGGGAGGCGGAAAGAACATTAGGTATTTATTGCTTCAAGATGAATCTCTTCCCAGGTGCATGCATCAGGGTCTGGAGGGCTGCACACTGCATCGCTGAACAAGACCTGCCAAAGGATAGACAGGGGCTTAGTGCGCTTGGTTCTGCAAAGTGACCAGAGCTCAGATCCCAGTTCTGCAAGACAGTGAAATGCAGGCTTAGCTTCCAGCATGTGAATAGTCTCTTCCACTTAGGAGAAGCTCTTTTCCAGAACACATTTAAAACAAGATCAGACAGAAAGCCAGAAATAAAAAAAATCCAAGCAACTCCCACAATAAGTGGGAAACAGAGAGGGAGGACTAATATGGGTTCATCATTTCTAAAAGCAGCATTTGCAGCAGGGACTGCCTTGGAGAAAGATCTCCATCTGAGCTGAGAACGTGCCGTGCCCCCCGAGGGTCTGTCAGCTGCGGGGCTATATATCCTTTTTTTTTCTGGGCGAGGGAGGAGAAAGGGAGAGGAGGAACCCTTTGTGTGTGTGTGTGTGTGCATGTATGTCTCAGCAAAAAGAAATCTTTCCAAAGTGTTGCAAGGTTTTTCTCAGTCTACTTCACTCAGTGGCTGTAACTTCATTTGCTGTTGTTGATGCATCCGTAGAGCCATTTCCTGGTTGTTCTTGCCCTCAGAAGCACCCTGGAAACCTTTGTGCATAAGGAGATCCAGGGTTTCTTCCAAAAGGAGCTGCAGAATTTAATTAACTCTACTCCATGGTTGCAGTCCTGTGATTTCTCTTACCTTTAACGTGAACTCACATATGGATTAAAGTCAAATAAAACCTACAATTTGAGTTCAATTCAAAGTTGATTGGAAACATGTATTACCTTTCCTTGACCCGGCAGTGCGAAGGGAAGTTATTACAGTTCTTTAGTGAGTTTGTAAACTCTTTACTGCTGTGGCAGTTTTAATCCTGCTGAGAGAAAATTTGATCTGGAAAATAAATTGCTCCTATTTTATTCTTACGTTTTACAGTCACAGGTTTAGATAGCAAACAAGCATCAAGTTCTTTTGGAATCAACAAGTGAGAGTATTATCAGCATCCAGATGGCTTTTTTAGGTTAAATAACAAATAACTATAAATAATAATAATAAAATGCTCCAGCATTTGCTGACATGATACAGAAAAAATTGGATATTTTAATGATTCATTTAAACCATGATCAAGAAACAAGTTGTATGTTTGAACAAAATTAACTGATCATGCCTTCCCGGACAAACCAGCAGATTTTCACCATTCTCTGCAAGTTTGTAAACATTAGTGTCACGCTGAGAAAAGTCACAAACTTGAGATGCTAAAATGCTGGCAAGACCTTAATGAAAATGAAAGTCGGGTCCAAACGAGTTCAGAGCAAAATTTCGTTAGTCATAATGTGCTAACAAGATCTAATGGCTGTTTGCACGTCAGCGAAATGAAGGTAACAAAGCACATGTTCTGAGTGATGAAGGTGATTAACACACTACAAAAGGAAGAATTGGATTTTCTATCTCTCGAGATCTTCAAACGAAGGCAGGATGCCTTCCTGGAAGACGCGCTTCAGCAAAGGAGAAGTTATGAATTTCCAAATAGAACTAAGCTGGGCAACATTTATTGGCCAGAGATAGATGAGACGTATCTAATCTAATGTGCTTCCAGCTTCCAGTGCCATGAATCTCAGAACAAAAATCCATGAAGAGTGTCACCCAGGAAGTCTAAATCAAATATCTGGGGTCTTTTCTTAAATAAAGCAAATCAAATACTTTGTGCAGGACGGATGTCTCCTGTGTGTTTGCTTTTATGCACTTGCACGGTGGAAAGGCACTAACCTCCCCATGCAGCTTAAGCTTCCCAACCTTTCCTTTTAATTGATTGGGATGAGCTGGTTCTGCATATTCCGCACGGGTCAGACTTCAGCTGGCTCAGTATGTCAGTGTCCACAGGAAAGGAGCCAACACTGTCAGGGTAGAAGAACAGCTTGATATATTTTAGCAATAGAGTGAAATGCAACCTGCTAAGGATTTTTCCATAATTCCTTAAAAAGAAGCTAACAGGGAAGGTACAGGAAAGGGGAAGAGACATTTTTCCTCTGCTCTTAATTCTCTCTCCAAGCTGAATGCTCTGTAAGACCCCTGAGCATTCAGGCACTTGGAAGGACACAGTCCACCATCAGGATCTTCCCTAGCACCTGGGCACTGAATGGTTTCTGAGATCCATTTGCCACACCATTAAAACTGGAGTGTTAAAAACTCCAAAATGCTCAGCTGAAAAGTGGGGTTTATTGTTCTACGTGAGCTTCAGACTTGCCAGTCAGAAATGATCAATAATATTTCTTTTTAACCCAAATAAATTATTTGTACTGCACAGCAGAATCAGCATAACATTATTTACAGGAACATAATCGTGCCATCCCTTTTAGTATCTCCTTTTTTTGAATGGCACAGGGGTGAAACAGGAAAATATTGATACTGAAACCAAATCAGACAGAATATAAATAGCACATAAGGGAAGAACTTTCTCGATTTGTTTTCACTACTGGCATCTGTTCCTCCTGACACATGAAATTACTGAGAATGATAAGCTGTTTTCATGGGCGAACAAGGAACTAACGGTAAAACTGAAATAAAATCAGAACAGAAGAGTGTGTGTAATGGGTCACACAAAAGATGAACCAGCTGGCAGTGGCTGGTGCTCAGGCTTGCAAAAAGATGAGGTTGAGGGTGACTGAAGTGTGATGCTTTCCGGCATCCTCTCCTGGTTGTGGCAAGCTGTCACGCAGGGCTCCCTACCCTGCAGTTCCAGCCCAGGGCACTGTGTTCCCCATCAAGCAGTGGAGCAGCAGAGCTGCTTCCAGGACTTGCTTGTACTTTGTTTGTTCAGATGCCATTGCCATGTGATTCCACTGAGTCCTCCCTCCTTTTGTCTTATGACAAAAAGGACTAATCACTCTCGATTTTTCCACAGTTTTACTGATCCTGTTCTGTTTAGCCTCAGTTTTTATGGCAGCAATTACATATTCCTGACTCTCTGGATGGCTGTTCTTCAGCCTATCCCCAGTCTGAAATCTCTCCTTCAAGAGGGATTACCAGCCTCCACACTCAGGGGTAGCTGCTAAAACAGGAGGGGTGCAACAGCCCCCCCTCACCCTTCCCCCCAAGGCCCCCACCCAAGGGCTGAGGCGTCTTCCTAAATACATTTTTACACACTTCAGAGGGCTTTCAGACTGAAGGAGAAATTATTTTCCCTGTTGATAGATGCTGCAAGGATAAAGAGGAAAGGTGTCACAACGCAGGCCCCCACAAGCATCCCTGAAGCACACAGTGCTCTGGGTCATGCCAGAGGCTCCGTCCCTGCCCCTTGACTGCTGTTGCTGCGGGGGACACAGCCCCATCCCTCTCCAGGCTGCTCCTGTGGAGGAGGGCTGAGCACAGGGCTTCAGTGCACTTCTCCAGCATCGCTGCAACCAACCGACTGCTCTCCCCTGGCCCCAATTTAACTTTGTGTCATTAAACAACAAGGTACAGTCCAGAGTATCTAAAGCCTTTGAGTGGTCAATGTAAACTACACCCGTCAAATGCTCCTGATCCCCAGCCAAAGCCAACTCATTAGGTACCAGCGAAACAGCAGTGGTAACACTGTTTTTCTTGAAATGCTGACTGCAGTGGGGATATTATATGAGGAATGTTTAAATGGAATATAATTTTGACTTGGTCGGTAATAACCTTATGAGGTTCATAATTGCTCAGGCCCTACAGGTCACCAGTTATTAAAATGCAGTTATTAATTTTGCATACCTACCAATGTCTGGTGCAATGCTCCAAGAGACAAAGGAAACATTTTGGTGATTGGAAAAGAAATCAAAGGTGTCATCTGAGACAGCAGTAGAGGCAGTGGGGATGTTGGGAGCAGGATGGGCAAGGAAATGCCAGGGGATTCTGCCCTGCCCGCCCCGGGAATTCTCCTCTCTCACACCATCCCCAGGCTTGTGCTCTGCAAACTTCTCTTTCCAACCATGAGTCAGAGGAGAGAGGAATTTGCTCTTCACTTCACCTTCAAACTGTTCTAAATCAGACCTAAAACTACATACAGTGATTTTTGGTGGGGAGCATTAATTTCAGCAGAACCCAGGCAGGACCAGGACCCGCTGCTGCCTGTTCTCAGGATCTGGAGAAAGGTCTCAGCAGTGCTGGCCTGGAAAGGGAAACCAGGGAGCTCTCGGCTGATGCCAACCGCAGCCCTGGCTATGCTTGGGGCAGGAGGAGAAGCAGTGCTGTGGTGGATGTGGCTGTCCCCACATGCTCTCCCTGCCCTGATGTCCTGCTGGGGCTTGAACTTGAAGCATGAGAGGCCAGGAGATGTGCTCTTACTGCAGAGAGGGAGTCAGTCCTGATGTCACCCCGAGGATCAGGGATGCTCTGAGGAGAGCCAGATGATGAAAAGTGCCGTGGAGAATTACAAGCCTTTCCCTCTCCTCACTGCTAATTGAACCAGGGTTAATACGCCCATGGGAGTATTCAGCAGTTGTAGCCTGAAGCCTGGCTCCAGGGGTGCTGGGCAGCAGGATGGTGGGGTGGGGATGGGGTCGGGATCAGATCCTTCCCTGTGCTGCTCCCTCCTTGCTCCCAGCCTCCCTGCTCACAGCTAAACATTTCAGCCAGGCTTTCATGGTTGCTTTTGTTCTTTTTTTGCTTCTAAAAACCTGCCAGGGAAACGCTGTGCTAACACGTTAGCCAGTGCTGTGCTCGGCACATGAAGGGAGAAGGGGGGGAACATGCAGGCACCGAAACCCAGAGGTCACCACACCGATGAGAAGCACAGAACAGGCTTTGTGCAGATTTGCTCTGCCAGCTCCCTTCATTCTTGACTTGAAACACTTGCTGATAATCCACTCCTTGACCTCTCCTACACAGGATGCAGTGCCACTATATGGAAGCCATATGGAACAAAGGGATCGCTCTCAATACACGCTGAGCATAAAAAATAAAGTTTACAATGGCACAGTAACCACGGCAGCTGGGTCGGCTGTTTGCCAGCGTGCCCTCGTGTTGGCAGCTGAACGCTCGTGTGCCTGCTACGATAAAGCGCTGTGTATCAGGCGTTTGTAAGAGGCATTTCAGCCACAGGATGTGTTTGTACTGCTCTGTAACCGAGCTAGCTCCTGAATTTATTGTCCAGCCTTTTGCGTCCCCTTTGAATAATCATTAAAACTGTGAAATGCTTTCTAGAACATGAGAAACAGATAGGATTCTTGATGTTCCTGTTCCTTTGAAGGAGGATACCTGGTTCCCATTAATAACCTACGTGTTATGGGATGGAGCTATGGACGATTTGCTTTCTAGTGATTGCAGATTGGACTACAAAGCTCAGGAATACTCAGAAAATAGACTGAGTTTCTGCCTCAAATGTTTTAAATGTGCATGCATATCTCATGTCTAAAATTTAGAAATACCCCATAATTTGCTGGCAGGATTTGAATGACTTCTGCCAGGATAAAGGACCTACTTGTGTTTTGGGGGGAAGAAGGGGGAGATCAACTGAAAGTTGCATTACTTTGCAAAGAAACAGTAGGTCTCAGATTTTGCCCCTTCAGTACAGAAACAAGTCCAGGGCTTCAAGCCTTGGAGGGATGGAGCTCACGTAAGGTTCTGACCTTCTTGTTCCATATTTCTTCACTGATCTGTCTCTAATAGCAGAAAAGATGTCCTGGCAGATGCAAAAGCCACCTGATGACCAAACTCGAGCCAATGTTTCCATGTCACTTTTATCGGCAAGGCGCTAGTCATACCCTGCCCTGCATTTCCAGTGCTCCTGGAGCAGATGGCTGGAGGCAGATTACAACCAGCATCTTGTCTCTATACGCCTTTGCCTTTCAGGAAGGTTTTATTGGAAATCTCATCTGCTCCCATTGGTTTGGTCCCATGCCAGTTCTAAATGAGAAATGGCCCATTTCCCACTTCATTTCCCCTTCAAAATTCACAGGGAGTACTTGGAGGTTTTCAAATCAAGCCTTGCCCAAAAAACCCAGCACAGGTTAAATCCGCAACCAAAAGGAAAACCCTGTTATTCAGCCCATTGGTGCTGCACCGGCACTGCTGTATGGAGACTGCGCCTTGCTTGTTTTCAGCATCTCCACCAGGAACCCCCTGTCCACGCCAGAAAGGAGCACACGTATTTTTTGCAGATCATCAGAGATGCTTGACAGAAAATTCTCATCATACAGCAGCGCACAAGCAATGGCTTCTTCAGCCAGATAAGCCAAACCCTTCTCCAATTTTCAGCCAGGAAGAAAAGGGAGGTTAGTTTGGGGCTAATTATTTAATTATTAGGCTTAAGTGTTCAGAATCCATTAGGAAAACAATTGAGAAAAATGTGATGGGTTTTAAAGCAGAGATTGAGTGACCTTCCTTGCACACAGATCCCAGCTTGCTACTCCACGCTTTTGGGTGGCAAAAAAAAGGAGCACAAAATGTGTCTTTTCTTGTAAGCTAGCAGCTGACCTCAGCATAGCCTGAGGGCATTTTAAACCTATCTCTGCCTTTATTATGTGTGTCATATGCCCCTATTCATCCTTTGTAGTTTAAAGCAAAAATGACCTTTTATAGCTATCTAAAGCGTAATTTTGCTCATGTTCTCCACTCTCACCATTTGTTTCGAGTTAAATATCAAACAGATGTGCACCCATTTTTAAAAAAAATGTTTAATATTAGAGAGCATGCCCTCATATAAGACTGGGAAAGCCTTTCAGGGAAATAAGCCTTTCAAATAAAAAGGCATATTAGTAAATTTTAAGGTGATTTTAACTGTATATTTTCAAGCATTAAAGGAAACAGATCCAGCAAGTCATAAAGTGACAAGTGGGAGGTGGGGAAAGATATACGGTACTAGTTTGAAAGAGAAATTAGACCTGGAACAGGGTGGAAAAATCCACCTACCCTGGAGCTATTTGGATTCACAGGTTTGGGGGTAGGGATGCTGGGGGATGCTGGAGCAGGGGAGGGAGGGCTGAAGGCTGGAAGGAGGCATCAGCTCCAGCCTTCACCCCCCCAGCAGACACAGGTTGTCCACCACCAAGACCACACCATGGAGAGGGTGGCAACCTCCAGGCTCATTTTATATCTCGTGACTAGAGGCAAACAGCAGAGAGGGCAGGCTCTCCAAAGCCAGCTCTCAGTTCGAATATTGCGCTGTGGTCCAATGAAGGTATCAATCACCTCAGTAAGAGCTTTGCTCCAGTTCCCCTCCTGACTCTGCAGCGCTGATGGTGCAGGGCTGCATTAAACATTCCACATCCCCTAATATTTCTTGGCATTGCACATATTTAAAGTTCAGAACTAAATTACCTGGCTCCCATGATCTGCAACAGCCACCTCCTCTGATGGTTAATGCTGAAATTAAAGTATTTCCATGTGGCTGCTTGAATTTCTTCTCCTGTAGGAAAGGACTTTCTCTGCTGACACATGCCTGCAAATTGCATTTCCATTCAGCACCAGAGGTGGTTTGCATAATGTTGCTCTATGCTGAGGCTATTTCATTTGCAGTTTGTGGCACTGGTGAGGAAGAGCCGATACCTTTGGTGTTTTACAGAACCAGGGCTGTGTCTGCTGGTATAGTCCAGGAAGATGAAACTGGTTATCAATGCATTAGGCTGCTGTAGCAGTACCTGAAATCCTGAAAAAACCTGAAGTTTTTCTCCTTAATGAGTGCTTACAGGAAATGATCCTGTTTCCATCCCCTCAGTTTTGACAATGCAACCAAGCCCAGGGGTCTGCAGGAATTAGAGCTTTGAAGGTTTGGGGAAATAATTCTCTCGCGCTCTTTCTCTGTTTCTTTTCCAAGCCAGGCTGCCAGCTTGCACATCCACCCAGCCTCACTGATTCAACAGTTTAGCTTCACTGCAGTAAATGAAGTATGGTTTCCACAGTTTTTGGGTAAAGGAAAGAACATTTCTGTCTCTTTTAATCCCTTTATTTCTTATGAGCAGCCGAAGTGGGCTCAGCCTAATTTATGTTTTGAGAAGTGTATCGAGTCTCTGGGAGGTTAATTCCTGACTCTGCCCCTCTTGCTGAGGGATCTCTTGACCAAAGTCTCATAATTCAGAGGGCTCTGGAGCCTGGGCCAGAGGGCAAAGCCTGTGTTTGGGTAACCTTTATGTACCCCAGGAATGGGCCTCGCAGAGCACAGGCACCCAGAGGTCACAGCAGCCGTGGGACCAGCTGGCAGACCAGATCCGTTAGATCATCATGGCACTGGAGAAGTCGCATTCCCAGAGTCTTTCAGGGAAGGAAAGTTAGTGTGTATTTTCCCTGCTAACTGAGATGGCCCGTCACTGAAAGACATGCTCATCGTATCAAGAATTTTAAGGTGAGAAGCCATTACTTTCATCCAGGCTATTTGTTTCTCTGTTCAACTACTTAGTTCACTTACAAAGTCTACCACCACCACCACGGTCCAGCACAGGGTCACCAGTCACTGAATTAACGCTGATTTTTAGTGTGTTCATTCACAAAACAGCAGCTCAGCCAGGTGGAGGCCTTCCAGCCTGATCCATCTCCCAGCGAGTCAGTGGAACTGAGGTTGGGTTCTTCATGCTTTCATCTGGGAAGGAAAATTAGCACAAGTCAGGCTGGAGAACAGGAGCAGCAGAGTACGCAGCTGCATTGTTAAGGGAACTAAAATCACGGACCAACAGAATTCAATAGTGTTTTTTTAATTCAGTCCATTAAATCAGGACAAACCAATAAAACCAGCTTTTCACCCTAACTATTGAAAAAGAACAGTGAAATAATCGCTGCTTTCTGGACCTGTTACCCAGCTCAGTAGGATTTTCCCATCCTTTGCTGAGAACAAATACAGCGGCTGCCAGAATGTCAATGTGTGGTACTAAGCAATGAGAATCATTTAGATTCCAAACCATCCCATCCTAATCCTTGCCTCCCCACCAGCCGAGTTATTCGTCGGATAACCAGAAACACCTGGGTACAAGGAATTTCCTGCTGCAATTCAGCCTTAATTTCCTCAGATAGTAAAAACCTAAGGCTCGCAAAGGTGAAAGAAACCAGCAGTCAATCAAGTAAATCACCACCACCACCACCGCGGCAGTGATAGTACATTCTAAATTAAATTTTAATTCCCACCTGATGGTTCACCAGGATTTACTTTTATACGAACCATTCATCTGACCCACCTTTGTATTTCAGGTGATTTGTTGGGGTCCCATTAGTTATTAACACCCATCTGAGTTCCAACACAGCTTTTTTTCTGTGTTTGTGATCAGAATCAAAATGAGAAGCAAAGATGGCCAAGTCTGTAGGTATTAGCTGGACAGTAAGGCTACACAAACAATGTTATTGTGGAAAGCAATGAGCAACAAAAATGCCAAGAAATCTGCCAAGTTCAAACATGAAGTATAAACAGAGCCGGCTTTATTTTATTTATTTTGGGGTTAGAAAGTGGTTATAGTGCCTAGAGATGAGCTTTGTCAACACTCCTTATGGTCAACAGTCTTCGCAGCAAAAATATGTGAGAGTTTGGCACAAACTGTGTGACGTTATTCCTCAAAGTAGCTCAGACATGAATTAGAAAAAGTGTTCAGGGCTGAGGCATGCAGGCAGAGCTTGCTGGGGAAGGCAGGAGGGGGTATTTCAAACCAGCACTTTCAGCCTCTCATCACTGGGATTAATCAATTAAATAAATACAAGTAAACCAAGTCTTTAAAGCCAGATTTTTAAGAGAGATTTTAATGGAGTTTCCATTTTTACATGCTCAGCACAGCATCTGCACTCATTTCTGTTTGCAATTCTTCCAGATCTGTCACAGCACACACAATTAAAGGACGTTTTGGCAAAATTTACCACAAAAAAGCTGAAAAGAAGAAAAAAAGTGAATTCAATAGAAGATTCATGCAAAATTGCTGATACTCCTTCAGCAATTCATTCCAAATGCCTAGGAAAACTAGATTCTTTATCTAGTGATGCATTGCTAGGCAGCTTCCAAACACACTTGAAGACTATTAAGACCAGGAAGCTGGCTGTCCTCACCAGGCAGGGGACAACAGCCCTGCGGGTTGTGTTAACAGACAACTGTCAATGCCAAACGAGTGTGACCTCCCCAGCAAAGATGTCATTAGGTTTTATTGGCAGGATCCATGCGACAGGCATTTCAACAACGTATATTGCAGCTCCAGCATGCCAGCCACCAAGAAACCTAATAGCACAGGTCTGTGGTGGGAGGCCCTTTGCCTTCCAGGGGAGGAGAGAAATACATATTTCTCCATCAGCTTTATAATTATTTTGAGCTAACAAATCTCATGGTTATCAATGTGAATGCAGTAGCATCATTAAAGAAGAAATTTGCTCTGAGATGTTGCCATGTGAGCTTTTTAAAGAAAATATTACTTTAAAGCAGTTACACTGTTTGTGTTTGAAGAGCAACAGAGTGTCAGCTGGAATGTCCATTTCCAGTAGTTCAGTAAAAAACTTTGTGCACCAGCTGCCTCTCACATCAAGGTCAGTGCAAAGCAAATGAGATCCTTCCATACCCTGAGCCACAGCAACAAAGCAGGTGCCTGCAGGGATACACAGTGGCAAACCAAAAGTAATAAGGGAAAAAAACCCACCCTCCAACAAAGGTACAGGAAATTCTGCCATTGCAAACTAGGAAACAGCATGGAATGTTACGGCAACAACTGAGTGATGTTCTGCCAGTGTGAAAATCATGTTGGAAAACTGGAAACTGCACCCACAAGGAGAAAACAAAGTAGACACCACAGTGAGTTCTTTATCCTTTCTGATTCCTGTCATGCTTCAGAGCTGACCGCAGCCAGGAAAGGCTCCCAGAGGCGACATCACCATTACATCTCCCCCGTACTGCTGGGACCTTCCGAGGGAGGAAAAAGATTTTGAGCAGATGCCTCTGTAGGGCCCAACTCCTCATGGATCAACCAAGACCTTGGGATCTTGTTCAAGCAAAGCCAAAGGAAGACCTGTCAACCTACAAGGGCAGCATTTCAGAGCCACTTGATCCCAATTACTCAAACCAAAACCTGCCAACATGACAGGTCAAGAAAAGCCCTGGTCATGAAGGGGAGAACATCTGCAGCAAAGAACAATTTCCACAGACCAATTTCCAGCCTATGGCATGCCGATTTCCCAGGCAGAGTGTGCTTTTCATTACTGCTATAATACATGTATACAGGAGTGACCGTATGCATAAGACTCTAAGAAGGGAAGGGTAATGGATAACTGAACAAGGACTGCACCAGGAATAACAAACACAATCATACCAAAATAACGAGCACACTTTCTCAGGGTTGGAGATCTCACTCCCCTTCTTCAAGCTTTTCTGCATAGTCCTCCCTTTTAGTTAGCCTTGGCAATTTTTTAATTCATAAGCTATACTCTGTAGGTGGGATTTTCCAGCCTCCTGGTTGTTTATAGCAATTAGGGTTGCCTCTGTAGTGATATCATGTCTATTTAAAAATGTTTATAACTTGCTACTTTAACTAAATTTCAAAGCATATCTGTGTTGCCCAGCAACAGAAAAAAGCTGGCTGCTGTTTTCTGAACAGAAAATTAGGAGTGTAATCACCTAATGTCATCCTGTTCACTGATAATTAAGCAAATTATGTTCAAGGAAATGCCTTATATTAAGGTTACAGCCGTGATTTTTGCTTCCACCTGCAGGATCAGATCTTGGCTCCTCCGCTTTGGTTTGCTGAGCAACCTGGAAAACTTAATGATTGATGAGAAGTGTTTCTCCTAAGTCCTAGTCACTCAGGACAGTCTCAGAGAGGAAAATACAACCAGGTCATGGAATAGAGGAGGAATCATAATCAGACCTCTTGAAATTCATCCCTACACTCCAACCACGATGTTGGTGTACCAGTTAGTAGCTATTTTCTCTAGGTCTTCGTCGTACTGTCTGCTTCCCATGGCCAGAAGACCTGCCTGACCTCAAGGTCCTGCATATGCCCACAGCTCACTCACACACCAAAACTGCTCCTTCAGGTCTGCCCTCCTCCATGCTCCTCTTGGCCTAAATTCAAATGGATTGAGTCCGATGTGTTGCTGGATGCAATGTGCACCAGTAACAGTCATGCTGTATGGGGTGGCACCGATGATCCCACCAAAGCCTGGTCCTGTTGTACAATGGATGAGAACTGAGTCCTCCAGTGCTCTTCATGCCCAGGAGAGGAAGCCACAAGCATCCTGAACAGCTTAAGAGTCTTCATAAAATGAGAGCAATTAATTTTAATCCCCACTAGATGGTGCAGGAAGTCAATAAATGTCAATCGTCCTCTAACACTGGACTTGTCTTTCAAGCGCTTCCATATTCTACTGCAAATACCTCCTCAGATGGTTTCTCTCATGAAGCCCTAAACATGGCTTGAACTGGAGTCTGAACAGCACCTGAACTCCCTGTTGTGCACCAGGAAGAGATTTCAAACACCTTTTGGGCACAGCTCTGTCTGTTTGTACAGCATATTATTATTATGAAGAATAATAACAACAATGTTAATAATACTGCCCACATAGGAATTACTTGTAAGACTTCGGAGAATCCAATTCTGATGACATTCAAAACTCTTCTATGAGATTTAATAGGAAATCGCATCCTTTTTCTATAATAGGGTAGTTTAATGTATCAGAAGACAAGATCTGTTGTCTTATAATTAGATTGTAAATGATTTGAAAGTACAAACTGTACAGATTCTAGTACAAATGGTCTAATTCATGATTAAAGATCTCCAAGATGCTGGAATAATGTAAAATATATAAAACAATAATTAAATCCTAATGGATTTGATAATTATTTCTGTCTTTCAAGATTATAATAGCTTCATACCCCCATTTCAGTTTTCTGAATCTCAGGCCATAAACCAGAGGGGTCCTGCAGGATCAATATGCAAGTTATTTAGAAGAGTGTTTGATGCACATATGACTTTCTGTAACACTGACACATGGCAGCATGTAGATCTAAAACCAACAACAAAACATGCACACACTTTGGTAAGGATGAAAGAGAGAATGAGCATGGCAGATGTTAGCTGGATCACACAATGCTTAGCTGGAAGGCACTCACATACTCTCCGGTGATGAAGGTGGAATAACATCCTGTATAGATGAGAATGCAATTTACCCAGGGAACTTGGAAGCAAATAAAAAAATACACAGTACCATACTCATGAAATGAGCCCTCTCTCTTTAGTCCTAAATTTTGCAATGAGGCAGTGCTCCCAAATATCTAAATCTATATGGGTCAGATGAGTTTCCAGCTCTCTGAACACAAATCAAATCCAAAGAGATAATGAGCCAAACAGAGACATTAATTATTTTTTATGTTGTCATTTATTTCGAGGTATTTAATTAATGTCATAAAAATATATAATATACATTTTCAATAAAGAATTCAAAGTACCATAATCAAAGATCACATGACCTTAGTTTCATTATGAAAACTACCTGGATTCAATAAAAAGAGGACATAGCTTTATCCTACACATAAATTTGGTCCAGGCAGCAATATTGAGAAAGGTTAAATGGTAAAGAAAACTAATCTCTTAAGGCAATATGAATCATAGGAAAAGAGGTTGTGGTAAAGCGATAATAAAAATCACAGCTGTAATTTCTTCTCACGGAACCAGTGCCTACTAGGTGATGTACGGCACTGCCGGTGCCTCCGTACCACGGCGATGGACTCAGAGGGTGACCGAGTGGGGACCTCAGCGTTTGGAGGTCATGCATGGGAAGGGAAGATAGGAGCAGATGCAATCTGCACCATTTTAAGCACAGAACATCTTCTTAACAAGGCTGCCTTGCAACCTTCCAAGGGTCACTGGGGCAAAATACCCCGAGCACATTGCCTCCTGGCGTCAGAGGGTGCCGCAGCATCGTTTGGGTGAAGCTGTGCCAGTTTACCCCCATGGACAACTCGGTGCCGTGTATTTCCAGTCAGCGTAGATGCTTGCTTGTATTTTTGAAGCCAGTTTAGATTAATCAAAGACAGTTTGAAACTTGTCCTTTACTCTTCACTGTCTATTTCAGTTTGCTGTTGGCCAGAAAATGAGACCACACCAAACAAATTATTTTGATTGCCATTTGTACAACAGCTGTAGACTCTGAGGTGTTCAAAATTTGGAGTCAAAGTAGAGATCCACCTTTTGGTCAGCACTTCTGGCCAGCCTTTGGGATTCAAGAGCATTAATTTACGAACATACAGAGGAAACCTTCATGTTGTTCTCCTTTGCTTTTCAGTTTTCCATTATTTATTGTCAACCTCGGCATGTTTTGGTTTTAAGTTTTTAATGTCTCTTGGGGGGGTCAAATTTGACCTGAAGAAATACATCAGAAAGGAACTCTTCTGCTAATGCTCAAATGCTGTTCAGAGGCAGCTAACTGCTGCGTGTGAGTGCTCGGCGCAGCGGCACAGGCTTGCCACAAAAAGGCCTTTAATTGTTTGAAGCTGAAGCAATGCTAGCTCTCTGCTAAAACTTGCTTTTTCTACAGAGCATCATAAATGCCTCTAGGAAAGGATGAGGAAAAAAAAAAAAAGGAAAAACAATGTCCTTGTTCTCCAGATTTATTTTGGTTTACTTTCGTCTTCCTGAGTCCAAACTGGAAAAACACAATAATGTGTGGCAAGGCTGTCAACCCACGGCAAAACAAACAAACAAAAAGGCTGTGTCTTGAAACCATTGCTTCCTGAAGGGTGGAACTGCAACGTGTCTTCACAGATTCACAAAGGAGATGACTCTCTCATTAGGAAAATGCAGTTTGGTTTCCTTTCTGGCATCAGAGAAAGATTGCTTTAGACTATCATTCTGAATGACAGCACTGCTGAGAGGTTTACGAAGACTCGGATTAAATCTGCTGCCTTAACAAATCGGTTTCTCCCTGTATTTTCTTGATACCTCTATGAAAACCTTTGCTGCACGTGCCTTTTCCTGCTAGCAGATGCCTAAAACTATAACGAGTGTCTCTGGGATGCCAAAGGCACCAGCTCTGTCTCGTATCTGAACCTCCAATGAAAACATTAGGTGCACAGGCTGGAATTGAGTTGGTTCATGAGGAAAGGCTGATACATCCTGGAAATAAAAATCCCACCTCTGTTACTCACCAGCTGGATGTGGAGAGCATCAGCTCAGATTCTAACAATTTTCACATAGGGGCATCAACCAGATTATGAAATGGATGAAACTCGACACCTCCTGCAGCAAGGCCTCTCCAGCTTTGGTTCTCATGCAGAAAAGCAGAAATTGCTGAGAGGGACTCAACGGTTTTAAGCTCTTGAGCAAATCAGAGACCTCCTGTCATGCTGGCTGTGCATGGGACATGACCTTCTGTCATGCCACTCTCCTCCTTCTGCACCCTTAAACTTGCAGTAAAATACTGGACTGGTTCATAATTTCTCTAACCGTGGTACTATTTATTGTCAGACCCTACAGAAACCATTCCAGCATCACTTCATTCCCATTTCCCTGGCAGCTCTGCAGCTACATTCAGGATTTATTTCCCCTTTAAGTCCTAGACATAATCACACTGCACCACTGCCCTGTGCAGAGGTTATCTTCACATTCTGCTACATTCCCTGTGAGTTTCTATATTATTTTAGCACTGACATTTTCTTTAATTACATTAACTCTGGTTTTATAGCTGTTAGCTTGTCTGATAATCAAAATATGGTCATTGGGGTTTTACATTTAAGTGTTTTAATATAGTACCCTGTCTCCGTTATGCCTTCTGGAGGAATAGATACAGCCCAGCTAAGGCTGTCTGGATAATGGGAGTCTAGGAGCCAAGGAGAATGTGGTACTTGAGCCTGTTTTACACAGTCCAGAGCCCTGACAAATAACAATATAAAGCAAAATAATAAATACCTCATGCAATATGCCGCACATACTGCCTAATGAGAAAATAGACATCTTCAGGATGTGTATCTGTCAGAGGCCTTTATCTGATGAAATCAGCAAACTCTCTTCAGATGAATCCCCAACAGCTTAAACCTGCTCATTCCAGCTGCAGTGTGATATCCGTTTGCTTCTCATGCTGTAATCCCCTCTTGTAAACAGCCAATGGCAATTCTGACATACTGCAAGCTGTCCACAACCTCCTCATTTTAACTTCAGTAGTTCACCCTACTGTCAGACAGCAAAACTGGGGGGTTCCCCTTGCCTTCTGAACAACTGGTTTCTGTGGCCATTGAGCTATTTCCTGGATTTAAAGAAAGGAGCATTGCAAAGCAGTGCTGCATTTGTATCACAGCAACCCACAGCACAGCCATCTGTAAAGGACCCGCACACACGCACGCCGCAGCGACAGTAACAACACTGCTCTTTGCAGCAGCAACTGAACATTTTACCAACACACGTTGAGGAGAATAACCTAAAAAAAGCAATAGCCCTTGGCGACGAGCTACCATAGGTCTCCTGCACACTTAAAGCTATAGGAGTTCCTGCACAGAAACAGGGGTCCTTTAACAAAAAAACATGAGTTTGCTGGAAACCGAAGGTGATCATCTTCTATAATCCTCTCCCATGGCCAGTTCCCCGTCCCCATTCCTCCCTCCTCATTCCCTCTGACCGGGTGAAGTGGGCAAAGATGTGATAATACTAAAACACAACGCTGTCTGCTTTGTGTTCGGGTTGAGGTGATGGCACGGATCTCTGCAGCAAACAAAACCTCACTGCCGATGAAGTAATTTTAAAACCATCTGTTGTAATTTAGTGACTAATGAAGTGAAGGCTTGCTCTCCCCAGCCTCAGTGTAATTTGCCTTTTTTCTGAAACATATATAAAATGCCACTGGCCTCTTCTAGAAGTCTCTGTGAGAGTCTCGAGGTGACTGTCCAAACTCTCCTCACTCCTGGCCAGTGTAAAATCCCCAAACTTAGTTTGACCCTCACTGACAAAACATTCCAATAGAGCCAGTTGTGCAACACTCTCACAGTAAATTCTCTCCCAGCAGCTGGCATGCTGGCAGTAAAGGACAAGATCACACTGAACATACAGCAAACCAGAGAACAACTGGAGTTCATGGCAGAATTGATTGGCAGAGGTTGAGATGCAACACAAAAGGTAAAATCGTGTTAGCTCATCATCCCTTCTTTTATCTTATATAGCAAATCACCATCCTTGAGTTTGAAATCTTTCCCTCTTTTTTTTTTTTTTTTTTTTTAATGCCTGTTCATTCCTTTTGATGTCTGAAATACAAATCAGTGTGCTGGAAATATTGCAATTACTATGTGGGAATCCAAGCAGGGCATTACTAGTGGGATCCCAACTGATTTCAGGTACATCCTACTGACCTTATACCCCATCCATTGGCAGCTAGGTTTTAAGGTGAAGAAAAAGATCATATGAGAAGAGTTTATTTAGTTAAAAAAAGAAATAGCCTCATCTCAGCAGAATTCCCCACTGATGATTCAGGGAGGTTTACAGCTTGCCAGTAGTTGCAGCCTTCATCTTTTGCACATTTTTCTTCCTTTATATCTGCCACTCCTTTCCATACTGGCAGGTATAATAATGTTGGGACTGTAAGCACCCAAGTACACAAGTATGCTGACATCAGGCATGAAACATTGCTCCGGGAGCCTGGAAAGGCAGTTTATAGCATATCGTTTCAAGAGTGGAACGCCATCTATTTTCTTTGCTTTTTGTAGCTTTCTTTAAGAAGTCTTCGCGGACTGAGCTGCTGCTGATTCAGCATTGCCTCCTGGCGAGCTGCGAGAGAGTGATGATGTGAAACTGAAACACTAGACCTGGGACTGGAACAGATCCTTAGATCAGCAAAGCCAGTCTTCTATGGCAGAAAGCACATCATCAAGGCCGATTACGGAGGTTTTCTGAGGTGGCAAGGAAAATACTGTTAATTTTTGCAGCCAGTGAATGAGCAGGAATAAACTGGGGCTCACTGTCTGAGACCACCCAGACAGGGATGGCCTGCCTCCTGAAATGCTTCCCAGCGATATTTATGACAGCCTCGGTGGCCACGGCAGCTCTCCTTCTCCCCAGTCGGCTGCCAAATTCTCTTTTGTTGGCGCTTAGTATGGAGAAAATACTCCCTTTTGCCAGGTGAGATGTATTCACTGAACTGAGGGTATTTGGTAGTAAATTCTTGCTAGGGCTTTGTTTAATGTTACTTGGGTCTAATGCAGTACGTCCATCTGCTCCCTAGCTGCTGCGTCCCGTATGGGTGCCGAGATGCTCATTTTATAGCTCCTGTTTTTTCCTTCTCTCTTCCAAGGCATTCTGCTGAGCAGGTGCCTGACTGATTTGAGTATATCAGCCTGTTTTCAGATGCAAGGATCTGAAAGACATTTCAGTTCCTCCAAAAGCCTGGGCATTTTCCAGCAGTTTTTCTGTAGCCTGTGTCATCTGCTTTGAACATGCTTTTTGTGATGCTTTGCATCTCTCCTTTTGAGTCCTTTGTCACAGGTTTAGTGTCGCCAGTTCAGGAACAGACCTGGTTCTGATTAAAGTAGTAGTTTTTCTGTAGCCTCTACAACTGAAATTTCAGGCTGTGTATTTTTCTCCAGTGCTCTGTCTGTAATTCGCATTGTTTCTGCAGCAATCGGGTTGTGTCATCCTGTGCTTTTAATGGCTGCCAATTCCCTTTCTTCTCCTGCATAGCTCGGAGGAAGTCAGGGTAACCTGGCAGGCCCTGATCTGCCCGTCTGCTTGGCTTTCCCTTTCCTCTTTGCATGCTCCTGCCTGGTTTTGTGTCCTGTACAACTTCAGGTGCCATGGACTGCATCTCCGTGAGGTTCTGCAAGCCATTCCTGCCAGGAAGGTGTAAAATTTCACCCTTCAAATCACCTACAGCATGGTGTAATGTTTTATTTTCTTTTTTTCCACCCTGCAACCTGTGACGTAAGGACTTCCCTGGATGACAGTACTGCTTACATCTCTATTAGCCAGAGTAAATCCCATCATTGTTTTTTGTTGCAGTCTTACACGCTTCTCACACTGATCTCTGGATAACAGCAGAAATTGCCTCCAGAACATGTCATAGCAGCATTTATAAATCAGGTCTTGTCTTTAACCTTAAGCCAGAACTCATAGTGTAAGATGAAGTGGTGCCAGACCACACAGTTCATCTCTAAGATGGAGGTATATGCCTTGGAGTCTGGCTTCATTCCCGGGCAGATGCCAGCCATAGCCATATCCTGCTCAGAAGGGCCGGCCAGCTCTAGTTTCTCTCGCTTTGGCTGTTGTTCAGCACTAGATGCATAATAAAGCTCAGTGACAGATGCAATAAACCCTTCTCTCATCTACCTCCCATTGCTACCATTCCAGCATTATGATTTTTATCAGACATTTCTTGACCCTCTCATCTCTTTCAGTGCTTAATACAGCTTCTAGTGAAGCATTGCCACCAAATCCTACCCTAATCCTATCCTAATCCTATTTTTTGCCATCAAGGCATAAATAAAAAAAAGTTTAAATTGAGAATTCAGTTCATCTGAGTGCTCCTTCTCCCTTCATGTCTGTTCAGGTATATATAAGATTGGCAGCTTACTTCTTTTTAATTGATTTACACATAGTGACAATTATTTACCACTCCCCCACATTACTCCAAAGTCAACGCAAGTGAGTTAATAAACCATACGTGTCATCTTCGCACTCGGGCTGTGGCCTACATATGAATGGTCTGACAGCCGCTGGAAGCTCTAATGTCCCAACGCTCTTTCAGAACTGTCAGGAAGAGGCATTTCCAGTAGCGCAGTTCCAGCTAAGCCTTAATCAGAGTCTAAATCTCTGCTGTTTAAATGCAATTTAAACTCCACCTACTGGCTGAGCTCCTTAACGGCATCAGGTCTTCACATACAGATGGTAAAAGTGGTTCAGGATGCTCCCCTTTCAGTGGCAAGGGGCTTATGAAGGATCTCATGATAGATCCCATTAAGAAAAATACCAGGCAAGACTTTCTGAAGTGATCAATGGTCCCTATAGCTCTGTTTAATAGATACATGTTTGCAAGATCTGATTTGCAAAATCACTAATCACGTTTGAAAGTGTTGGTCGCAACAGTTCAGAAATACTCTGAAATGCAAATGGGTCTAAGGAGAAGCAACAAATGCCCTCTCAGTTAAAAATAAAAGAATATATTTGACGTAAAAGGCTTGAAATAGTGGTTTGAGTAACCAGATATTGTTTTGTTTGCCAAATCCAGCTGCCACGGATATATTTCAATAATTGTAATCAGTGGACTTCACTGATTGTACATACATATGCAGAACACAATGATAACAAGGGTAAAGGGATTGGTGCAGAAAGTTGACTTTTATCTCTGTTGGGATTCCTGCATGCTTATGTTTTTACAAAAACATACATTGAAAGAAAACTAGGATTTTGTTTTCTCTTTGCTATTTTAGTACCTAAAAAGTAACATCAGTAGAAAACCAATTGATAGAGCAGTTTAGGAATATGAGGTGCATTCAGGAGAAATGCTGTGCACTAGTAAATGCTTCCATGTGTGATAAGGGCAATTTAGCACAAAACTACACATCTCCTATTTTCTCAAAACTAGGCAGACCTTAGAAAAATGTTATGATATTAATGAGACAGAAACCTCTGAGGATTCAGAGTGCAGCATATAGGGAAATCAAAACTTAATTTAAGAGGCATATTCCCAAACTATAGGGGTTATTCACGATAATCAGTATGCACAGGAAGTCACCAAATACTATTTTATTCTCAAAATAGTACATAGAAAGATTTAGATTTTCATTTTGTTTCATATTCATATTTTGTATTCATTTATTATCCAATAAACAGTTCATGTGACTGTATTTCTATTGTATGAGTTGCTTGGAAAATATTCACAACTACCACCCAGAGGATGCTTTACTTTCCATAGTTCAATTTGTGGGACAGGTCAACTGACACTTGAGACTAATTCTGCCTGCCTGGTTGATCCACAAGCTTCAGAATGACCCTCTAAGCAATTCCAAACACATATCCTTGCATATTTCTCATTGATATTCACCTCAATACTTTCCATAAGCCATTTTGTATGGACAAAAAGGTCATCAGATGAATTAGCAAGAAGCAAGTAGAAGGGAATAACATATCCCCAAATGAATTGTAGGGCTTTATGTAAATAAAGCAACAAGGAATATTTGTCCACAAAAATCAATAATAAATATATTCTTATGTTACAGACACCTGTTTATTCTCATTGTGCCTAGTGACATGATCTGAAGATGACAGAAAAAAAAGTCTCTTTCACATCTCTAGACTGTTGCTTGGGTTCGGCACAATAACTTTTTCCTCCTTCTGTAACGGGTAAAACAATGTGGTTCCTTCTTCCTCCAGGGACTATGTAGAAGGGTTGGACAGTCAAAGCACAGAAGGATAGCCCTGTTTGTCTGGTGATACATGGGTAGTCACACGCTGGTTACCCCCTCAAAAGCAGCACATGTAAGTAGAACCATCTTGGGGCAAAAAAAGCACAAAACGCAGCAACAGCCTTTGCGTTTCTCATTAACAAGTGTAAGCTCTTTAAAAGCACAAGTTCTGAGCAGTTGTGAAGAAACCAAGATTTAGTTAGAAATAATTAGTTCTGGTTGATACTCTCAGCGTCTGTTCGCTGTCGGCCCACATGGCCTACCTGGAATTAGCAGGAGGCACGGGGGCTTGGCACTGCAAGAGACTGCGGCTGCCAAGGGCCTGTGGGTGCCACGCAGTGACTCCCTAGAAGGTGATGTAGCATTGTTTCCTCCTCCTTTTAAGTTTTATAACTCTCCATGCTATTGGCTCCAGCCACCATGCAGACATTTCTCAACATGTAGATTTTTAAGATGAGCAAAGCATGTGCTAGAACTTGTCATTCATGCCCGTTACTCAATTATATTTTTTCCATTGTCCTCATAAGCAGCTTTACTTCAGATTTCTGCCTAACAAAGAGCTAAAGGTTGACTGTTACAGAGTGACAGTAGTGACTTGGCAAAGCATGTTGAGCCAGAATTACTAAATTTACAACCCTTGACTGTTTTCTTAACCTATCTTTATAACATTTCCCAAATAGAGATGGAAGCAATGCTGCTACTGCATTCCCAGCACTGCTGAGCACTCTGGGTCCTCCAGCAAGGAGGCACCCATGTCACCTGGAACTACTTTTGACATGATCAAGCAGGTGCAATTCGTATTTCTGCGGCCATGACAAACAAGAACCCAGGACCATCATTCCTTCATCCTGTACCCCTCTCTCCGTACAGAGAACACACTTAAAATTAAGCAAAAGAAACAACGGTCTCCCTTATAGAAATGAACTGCTGAAGTTCAGTTTAAACTGAGGACATTAGGGCAAGTGTTCTCAGGAGGCTTTCTTTGCCATGACGGTGATTTTCATATCTGTGAGACAAGTTCTGTTTAATTGAAAGCGTAGGGTTTGTCTCATGAGACGGATGCGAAAGCCCCTGGTCTCATTGCTGCCAGGTGCTATGGTGGACTCGACTCCTTCATGAACTATATTCTCCATAATGGCTGTTGTCCAGCACAGGAGCTTTTTAAATTAATATTCCTCGGAGAGGTGATCTGATTTTGCTTTTGCAGGCAAAGAAATGGGTCCGCTTTAAAAATAACCTCTTCTTCGAAATGATGGATCACAGTGCTCTCATACAGAACAGCAGTTAGTGAAGTATTCCATAGCAACGGCCACATCTTAATAGAAGATCATCTCCTGGACATCTCCCTCTGCATTTCGGCAATTACCAACTATGTCTCCTACCATCTGCAATTATGTAAAATCCCTCTGGCAACTATAGCTATTGCTTACATGGAAAATTAATGTTGGGGAAGCAATGGGATTTAATAACTAAAAATAAGAAATATGAGTTATTACTACATGACTATCCACCAAGCTTTTCACCAGCTACCAGGGACCATTGAGCACACCATCATAGGATGTAATTGTGAATTCTCTGACTTAATAATATAAGTCATAGCTCTTAGATTTAGTACTTTCTTTGCACAATAACACAGAACTTTCCCCAGCCACTTGACATTAAAAATGCAGTCATGCAAGAGGCTGCCTTGAATACCAGAACAGAATGAACCGCTTTGCTTAATGCACCACCCGGAATCGGGTTATGCTCGGAGCAGAAGGCTGACTACACAAGAGGCAGACAAGGGTGCCTGTTCTCTGCATGCTCCAGGGTGCTTCAGTCTTATTTTAGAGCACGCTTCTTCCATATCCCTGGGAACAAGCATTTACGTGTCCTGATGTCACTGTGTCATACTGCTGTTGGGCTACCGATTTTATAACTCAGAATAGCATTTAGCTTTTGTTTGGAAGAAGCAGGTTTTGAAATGCATTATACTGGAGGTAATATTATCCCTAATCCACAGCTTAATTATGATTTTACAGATTTTGATGCTTTTAATGAGTCATAGCATCTGTTAGCTGTATGAATGACTTCATGACCTGGGTTAAAAAGTGTAATTATCATAGGGGCTTTTATTTTCCAGGTTTAAAATGGGAAAAGTTTGCCTTTTTTTAAAAAAAAAAAAAAAGAAGACTTTCTATTTGAAACATTTTCAATGCTATTAAGCTTCTTTTCTTTTTTTTTTTTTTTTTTTTTGATAGGGGGCATAAGCATTGATAAAATAGTTGATATTTTTCCAGAAGAAAGCAATTACAGAAATATTTGAAAAAGTTGGGTAGCACAAATTTCATTTTTGGGAAAAAAAAAAAAATAAAAGCTAACCTGCCTACAGAAATCTGGAACAAAAGAAGTAAATTATCTGTACAAACTTATCTCTGTCTGCCAGCCTGGGAAATGAATCCCAGACATTCACTTCTTGTGCCCTGAAAAAAAAATTCTCACAATAACATATTAACATATTAGCAGCAGTTGGAGCTTCTGCTATAGAACAACACGCCTGGCAATAATCTAGAGTTGACGGCGCCTTGAGAATGTCGAGGCAGGAACAAATAATTGGATTCCATGTTCAGGAGAGGAGGAATATCCTCACAGTTGTCATGACTTGGATGTCAAAGCAAAGAGTGACTACCTGAAAATGGAATTAATTCTGTTCACCCATGGTAGATAAAGGCTGAGTGTAAAACATAAGCTCACTTTGTCAAAGCCAGCTGTCAGGTTTTGAAGTGTGTTGGAAACCAAACTGCAGTTCCCTGTTTGTCTAGATAAAGAAGATAAAATGGGATCATTAAGATCAATGGCTTCGACCCTGCACAAAATAGGTATCAAAACGCACTGTGGTTCCAGCATCAGTTTGTGGTCGATCTCACTGGCACAAGTGATCCTGACAGGTTAATTTTCAGTAACTGGGAAGCTGCATATTTTTATGGTGGCTGGAAACCAGAGGGAAGTGAAACACCTGTCCCACACACATTCAGGTGCTGAGGTGAGGAATTTCTCAGTCCACGGTGGATTATAGCAATCTGCAGGAAGGCCAGCATCAGCCCTCTGAGAGTTAATACTCCCTGGGACAGATATTCGGTCTGTGGGTTGCATTCTGGGTGTGACGAGCACACTGGACTGGGTACAAGGTCGCTGTGCCCATCTGTCAGAGAATGAAAGAATGGCAGTAGCATTGTGCATGTTAAGCTACATATATGTGACTGTTACCTGACCATAAGGAATGAACTGAAGCATGGATTAGTCCTCTAGTCTGCAAAATGTGAGGAGACTAAGCAGCTGAAGCAGGTTCAGATAGCCCCTTCAGGGAAATAAGTTGTGTCTGAGGAATCTGTGTGTTCTTTTGACCATGTAAAGAAGGAAGGAAAACAGCAAGGACCTGCTGGCTGGGCACACCACATTCTGAAGAAGTATTTCAGCAAACTGAAGTAACCCAGGACACACATTCTAAATATCCAATATAATAAACACACACTGACAAACAAATACCAAAGACAAATGAGGTGACGCATTCAGAATTCAGATAGCGATCCCAAAGTGCAAACGCTTATCTAAGTTTAAGAGGATTACCACCAGCCACAACCCTTCCCACACTGCTCTGGCCCCTCCCAAGTAATATTTCCTTCTCCTCCACCTATGCTGCATAAACAAGTTAGGTGTTTATATTCTCAGTCACTCAGAACTATCTTCTGCAAACAGCCCCCTGAGGTTCCTTAAATTGATTACAGAGTCAGGATGTCAAAATGAAGTAAGAACACAAGAATGTAAGACTATGAACTGTTTCTATTAATCATAAAGACAGTGGAGCTCTGGAAAGGTGCTTTTTATCATTCTATATATAAATAAATACATCACTAAGCTGGCAAAGGGAACAAAATCTATGCCAAGGTTTGTTTTAGTGAAGGGATTTATGTAGTGTAGATTCGCAGACTTTAGTAGCAACTCCCTTCTGAACATTCGAGACACGCTGTGTGCTTTCAGAGTGGCCCAGTAGGTGTTCAGTATGATCTATCTGTGCTTTGGTGGGAGGTGAGCCAGTCAGTGTTGACATTAAAATGAGCAGGAGCCGTCTCCATGCTGGCATCCTATTCCATGGACAAATTGTTCAGGCCTCTGCAAACTCAGGCAGCTCTCACTCCAGAAATTCTCACCAATTGTGTTTTGAAGGCTTTCTTCAAAAGCACAACATCCAGAGCCTCCCCTTACGAAACAGACAAAATGAGCAATGACAGTAGAAGAGCATAGAAAAGCAACTTACACTGCTTTCCCTGGTAACTCCTTCTGTCTGCCCTTGTAGGTCAGCTTCCTTCACCCTGTAGCCTTCTATCAACTCCATCAGACAATGTTGTGTGTTCTTTAAATTCCACACAGGCCGTTGCAGCTCATCATGTCAACGGAGATATTTGGGGGTTGTTTATTTTTTTAAATAAAACTTGTGTGGGTGACAGCAAAACCGAGTGGGAAGAGCCAAGCACTGGAAGACCATGCACAGTACATGGGGAGGGTTACTGCGTGGGCAGCACTACCAGCAAGGAAAAAGAGAGCGGAGCTCCACTGTGCTGTGAACAAGTAGTAGGAGGAGGTGGGAGGGAGATGGTGTGTGTGGATGGGAACACAGGGAAAGAAGAGTGTGTCCTCAGGCATGTAAGAGGAGCCATGGCAGATGGCCTAGTAAGTACTGTATCCATATCCTTGGGTTAAGGGCAATCAGGGACTACAGGGTAGTTGACTTAGCAGGGAGTCTTTGTTAGGCAAAACTGCATGTCTGAATAGCATTCAGGTTACAATTAGCGCTCAGGGAGCGTGATCAGGCCAAGGTTGCATTTGACCTGTGTGCTGCACAGAAATATAATGAGACATGTCTTGGGAGACGCAGAGTTTTGCTGCATTAAAAAAAAAAACAGACCAAGCCTGGCATTTGTATGGATGAAAACACAACTGTAAGGCCTGAGGTTGGCCAGTGAAATTGCACACGACATGCACACAGCCCTGTTCGTATGACGTCTGCTCACCCTTTACTTCCGAAACACTTTTTGAAGGGATGCTTCTCAGGCCAGCCCCACACATTTTCTACAGGCTGTCCCCAGTTCCCCTGGTTTTCATTCTTCCTTTAAACCATTTTCTTCCTTTCTGCGTTCTATGTTGTATGACAAAGGTACTGTGAATGTGTGCTGATACAGAGGAAAATAAGGAGAGCTGGAGTTCAGGGTGGTGATGAGAAGAGTGTGAGAGAGAGAAACTCCGTGCTTCTACTAGCTGTTGGTAGTTGCAATGATGTTATGTCACTGTGCCACTATCACGTGTCATGGCTCTAGCAAGGGATGCTGGGGAAGAGGCTGTGGGCTGGCATCCCCTTTAGGGCACTGAAGTAAGGAATGGGAGCAGCAGAAGGGTACGGGAGCAGTAGCAAGCCAGAAGTCTTCCATGACATTCAAAACTCCAGCTGCCTCTAGTCCCACTGTTGTAAACACAGAGGCAATCTGTTACGACTTGTCAGTCCTCCAGCCACGACCCACCACTCGAAGGCAACTGGAAGAAGACTGGAGAGGGCGGTGAGGGGGCGAATCTTCCATTTGCCAGCTGGGCATGCAGGCATGGGGCAGCAGCGATCCAGCTTTCCTAACCCGGCAAGGCATGCTCAAGGCCATCCGCATCTCCCATGCAGAAAGTCCTCCTCAAGCCCCATCTGGGGCCTTTATAAAATGGCAGCAAGCCGGTTTTGCACAGCAGGAGCAGAAAGAGCGTGCCCACCTCACGCCAGCGGTAACAATCCAGTTGCTTGTCCTCTTCCCTAACGAGAAACTTCATTTTGGGAAGAACGTGGCCTTAATTCCCCGCTTCACCCTCACAGCTGAAGACTGAGGAGCGAACACGCTTGTACACAATGGCCTGGCGAGGGGCAGGGAGAGGAGGGCCGGGAGCAGCTGTGGAGGACACGGTGCCA